>NW_027488746.1:300000-475062 GCF_050948215.1 Halictus rubicundus | reverse complement strand
CCTATCCTCTATCCTATCCTATCCTCTATCCTATCCTATCCTCTATCCTATCCTATCCTCTATCCTATCCTATCCTCTATCCTATCCTATCCTCTATCCTATCCTATCCTCTATCCTATCCTATCCTCTATCCTATCCTATCCTCTATCCTATCCTATCCTCTATCCTATCCTATCCTCTATCCTATCCTATCCTCCATCCTATCCTATCCTCTATCCTATCCTATCCTCTATCCTATCCTATCCTCTATCCTATCCTATCCTCTATCCTATCCTATCCTCTATCCTATCCTATCCTCTATCCTATCCTATCCTCTATCCTATCCTATCCTCTATCCTATCCTGTCCTCTATCCTATCCTATCCTCTATCCTATCCTATCCTCTATCCTATCCTATCCTCTATCCTATCCTATCCTATCCTCTATCCTATCCTATCCTCTATCCTATCCTATCCTCTATCCTATTCTATATTCTATCCGATCCTATCCGATCCTCTATCTTATCCTATCCTGTATCCTATCCTATCCTCATTCCTATACTATCCTCTATCCTATCCTATCCTCTATCCTGTTCTATACTCTACCCTATTCCTATCCGCTATCCTATCCTATCCTCCATCCTATCCTATCCTCTATCCTATCCAATCCTATATCCTATCCTATCCGCTATCCTGTCCTACCCTCTATCCTATAATATCACCTATTCTATCCAATCTTCTATCCTATCCTCTGTCCTATCCACTATCGTATCCTATCCTCTATCCTATCCAATCCTATATCCTGTCCTCTATACACTCCAATCCTCTATCCTATCCTATCCTCTATCCTATCCTATCCTCTATAATATCCTATCCTCTATTCTATCCTATCCTCTATCCTATCCTATCCTATCCTCTATCCAATCCTATCATCTATCCTATCCTATCCTCTATCCTATCCTATCCTCTATCCTATCCTATCTTCTATCCTATCCTATCCTCTATAATATCCTATCCTCTATCCTATCCTATCCTCTATCCTATCCTATCCTCTATCCTATCCTATCCTCTATCCTATTCTATCCTCTATCCTATCCTATCCTCTATCCTATCCTATCCTCTATCCTATTCTATCCTCTATCCTATCCTATCCTCTATCCTATTCTATATTCTATCCGATCCTATCCGATCCTCTATCTTATCCTATCCTGTATCCTATCCTATCCTCATTCCTATCCTATCATCTATCCTATCCTATCCTCTATCCTGTTCTATACTCTACCCTATTCCTATCCGCTATCCTATCCTATCCTCCATCCTATCCTATCCTCTATCCTATCCAATACTATATCCTATCCTATCCGCCATCCTGTCCTACCCTCTATCCTATAATATCACCTATTCTATTCAATCCTCTATCCTAACCTCTATCCTATCCTATCCTCTGTCCTATCCACTATCGTATCATATCCTCTATCCTATCCAATCCTATATCCTATCCTCTATCCTATCCTATCCTCTATAATATCCTATCCTCTATCCTATCCTATCCTCAATCCTATCCTATCCTCTATCCTATCCTATCCTCTATCCTATCATATCCTCTATCCTATTATATCCTCTATCCAATCCTATCCTCTATCCTATCCTATCCTCTATCCTATCCTATCCTTTATCCTATCCTATCCTCTATAATATCCTATCCTCTATCCTATCCTATCCTGTATCCTATCCTATCCTCTATCCTATCCTCTATACTATCCTATCCTCTATCCTATCCTATCCTCTATCCTATCCTATCCTCTATCCTATCCTATCCTCTATCCTATCCTATCCTCTATCCAATCCTATCCTCTATCCTATGCTATCCTCTTTCCTATCCTATCCTCTATCCTATCCTATCCTCTATCCTATCCTATCCTATCCTCTATCCTGTCCTATCATCTATCGTCTCCAGTCCTCTATCCTATCCAATCCCCTATCCTATCCTCTATCTTACCCTATCCTCTATCCTATCCTATCCTCATTCCTATCCTATCCTCTATCCTATCCTATCCTCTGACCTATCCAATCCTATAACCTATCCCATCCGCTATCCTATGCTATCCTCTATCCTATCCTATCCTCTATCCTATCCTCTATCCTATCCTCTATCCTATCCTCTATCCTATCCTCTATCCTATCCTCTATCCTATCCAATCCTCTATCCTATCCTCTATCCTATCCTCTATCCTATCCTCTATCCTATCCTCTATCCTATCCTATCCTCTATCCTATCCTGTCCTCTATCCTACCCTATCCTCTATCCTATCCTATCCTCTATCCTATCCTATCCTCTATCCTATCCTATCCTCTATCCTATCCTATCCTCTATCCTATCCTATCCTCTATCCTATCCTATCCTCTATCCTATCCTATCCTCTATCCTATCCTATCCTCTATCCTATCCTATCCTCTATCCTATCCTATCCTCTATCCTATCCTATCCTCTATCCTATCCTATCCTCTATCCTATCCTATCCTCTATCCTATCCTATCCTCTATCCTATCCTATCCTCTATCCTATCCTATCCTCTATCCTATCCTATCCTCTATCCTATCCTATCCTCTATCCTATCCTATCCTCTATCCTATCCTATCCTCTATCCTATCCTATCCTCTATCCTATCCTATCCTCTATCCTATCCTATCCTCTATCCTATCCTATCCTCTATCCTATCCTATCCTCTATCCTATCCTATCCTCTATCCTATCCTATCCTCTATCCTATCCTATCCTATCCTCTATCCTATCCTATCCTGTATCCTATTCTATATTCTATCCGATCCTATCCGATCCTCTATCTTATCCTATCCTCTATCCTATCCTATCCTCATTCCTATACTATCCTGTATCCTATCCTATCCTCTATCCTGTTCTATACTCTACCCTATTCCTATCCGCTATCCTATCCTATCCTCCATCCTATCCTATCCTCTATCCTATCCAATCCTATATCCTATTCTATGCGCTATCCTGTCCTACCCTCTATCCTATAATATCACCTATTCTATCCAATCTTCTATCCTATAATCTATCCTATCCTATCCTCTGTCCTATCCACTATCGTATCCTATCCTCTATCCTATCCAATCCTATATCCTGTCCTCTATACACTCCAATCCTCTATCCTATCCTATCCTCTATCCTATCCTATCCTCTATCCTATCCTATCCTCTATAATATCCTATCCTCTACTCTATCCTATCCTCTATCCTATCCTATCCTATCCTCTATCCAATCCTATCATCTATCCTATCCTATCCTCTATCCTATCCTATCCTCTATCCTATCCTATCTTCTATCCTATCCTATCCTCTATAATATCCTATCCTCTATCCTATCCTATCCTCTATCCTATCCTATCCTCTATCCTATCCTATCCTCTATGCTATTCTATCCTCTATCCTATCCTATCCTCTATCCTATCCTATCCTCTATCCTATTCTATATTGTATCCGATCCTATCCGATCCTCTATCTTATCCTATCCTGTATCCTATCCTATCCTCATTAGTATCCTATCCTCTATCCTATCCTATCCTCTATCCTATCCTATCCTCTATGCTATTCTATCCTCTATCCTATCCTATCCTCTATCCTATCCTATCCTCTATCCTATTCTATATTGTATCCGATCCTATCCGATCCTCTATCTTATCCTATCCTGTATCCTATCCTATCCTCATTCCTATCCTATCCTCTATCCTATCCTATCCTCTATCCTGTTCTATACTCTACCCTATTCCTATCCGCTATCCTATCCTATCCTCCATCCTATCCTATCCTCTATCCTATCCAATACTATATCCTATCCTATCCGCTATCCTGTCCTACCCTCTATCCTATAATATCACCTATTCTATTCAATCCTCTATCCTAACCTCTATCCTATCCTATCCTCTGTCCTATCCACTATCGTATCATATCCTCTATCCTATCCAATCCTATATCCTATCCTCTATCCTATCCTATCCTCTATAATATCCTATCCTCTATCCTATCCTATCCTCTATCCTATCCTATCCTCTATCCTATCCTATCCTCTATCCTATCATATCCTCTATCCTATTATATCCTCTATCCAATCCTATCCTCTATCCTATCCTATCCTCTATCCTATCCTATCCTTTATCCTATCCTATCCTCTATAATATCCTATCCTCTATCCTATCCTATCCTCTATCCTATCCTATCCTCTATCCTATCCTATCCTCTATCCTATCCTATCCTCTATCCTATCCTATCCTCTATCCTATCCTATCCTCTATCCTATCCTATCCTCTATCCTATCCTATCCTCTATCCTATCCTATCCTCTATCCTATCCTATCCTCTATCCTATCCTATCCTCTATCCTATCCTATCCTCTATCCTATCCTATCCTCTATCCTATCCTATCCTCTATCCTATCCTATCCTATCCTCTATCCTATCCTATCCTGTATCCTATTCTATATTCTATCCGATCCTATCCGATCCTCTATCTTATCCTATCCTCTATCCTATCCTATCCTCATTCCTATACTATCCTGTATCCTATCCTATCCTCTATCCTGTTCTATACTCTACCCTATTCCTATCCGCTATCCTATCCTATCCTCCATCCTATCCTATCCTCTATCCTATCCAATCCTATATCCTATTCTATGCGCTATCCTGTCCTACCCTCTATCCTATAATATCACCTATTCTATCCAATCTTCTATCCTATAATCTATCCTATCCTATCCTCTGTCCTATCCACTATCGTATCCTATCCTCTATCCTATCCAATCCTATATCCTGTCCTCTATACACTCCAATCCTCTATCCTATCCTATCCTCTATCCTATCCTATCCTCTATCCTATCCTATCCTCTATAATATCCTATCCTCTATTCTATCCTATCCTCTATCCTATCCTATCCTATCCTCTATCCAATCCTATCATCTATCCTATCCTATCCTCTATCCTATCCTATCCTCTATCCTATCCTATCTTCTATCCTATCCTATCCTCTATAATATCCTATCCTCTATCCTATCCTATCCTCTATCCTATCCTATCCTCTATCCTATCCTATCCTCTATGCTATTCTATCCTCTATCCTATCCTATCCTCTATCCTATCCTATCCTCTATCCTATTCTATATTGTATCCGATCCTATCCGATCCTCTATCTTATCCTATCCTGTATCCTATCCTATCCTCATTCCTATCCTATCCTCTATCCTATCCTATCCTCTATCCTATCCTATCCTCTATGCTATTCTATCCTCTATCCTATCCTATCCTCTATCCTATCCTATCCTCTATCCTATTCTATATTGTATCCGATCCTATCCGATCCTCTATCTTATCCTATCCTGTATCCTATCCTATCCTCATTCCTATCCTATCCTCTATCCTATCCTATCCTCTATCCTGTTCTATACTCTACCCTATTCCTATCCGCTATCCTATCCTATCCTCCATCCTATCCTATCCTCTATCCTATCCAATACTATATCCTATCCTATCCGCTATCCTGTCCTACCCTCTATCCTATAATATCACCTATTCTATTCAATCCTCTATCCTAACCTCTATCCTATCCTATCCTCTGTCCTATCCACTATCGTATCATATCCTCTATCCTATCCAATCCTATATCCTATCCTCTATCCTATCCTATCCTCTATAATATCCTATCCTCTATCCTATCCTATCCTCTATCCTATCCTATCCTCTATCCTATCCTATCCTCTATCCTATCATATCCTCTATCCTATTATATCCTCTATCCAATCCTATCCTCTATCCTACCCTATCCTCTATCCTATCCTATCCTTTATCCTATCCTATCCTCTATAATATCCTATCCTCTATCCTATCCTATCCTGTATCCTATCCTATCCTCTATCCTATCCTCTATACTATCCTATCCTCTATCCTATCCTATCCTCTATCCTATCCTATCCTCTATCCTATCCTATCCTCTATCTTATCCTATCCTCTATCCTATTATATCCTCTATCCAATCCTATCCTCTATCCTATCCTATCCTCTATCCTTTCCTATCCTCTATCCTATCCTATCCTCTATCCTATCCTATCCTCTATCCTATCCCATCCTCTATACTATCCTATCCTCATTCCTATCCTATCCTCATTCCTATCCTATCCTCATTCCTATGCTATACTCTACCCTATCCTATCCTCTATCCTATCCTATCCTCTATGCTATCCTATCCTCTATCCTATCCTATCCTCTATCCTATCCTATCCTCTATCCTATCCTATCCTCTATCCTATCCTATCCTCTATCCTATCCTATCCTCTATCCTATCCTATCCTCTATCCTATCCTATCCTCTATCCTATCCTATCCTCTATCCTATCCTATCCTCTATCCTATCCTATCCTCTATCCTATCCTATCCTCTATCCTATCCTATCCTATCCTCTATCCTATCCTATCCTCTATCCTATCCTATCCTCTATCCTATCCTATCCTCTATCCTATCCTATCCTCTATCCTATCCTATCCTCTATCCTATCCTATCCTATCCTCTATCCTATCCTATCCTCTATCCTATCCTATCCTCTATCCTATTCTATATTCTATCCGATCCTATCCGATCCTCTATCTTATCCTATCCTCTATCCTATCCTATCCTCATTCCTATACTATCCTCTATCCTATCCTATCCTCTATCCTGTTCTATACTCTACCCTATTCCTATCCGCTATCCTATCCTATCCTCCATCCTATCCTATCCTCTATCCTATCCAATCCTATATCCTATCCTATCCGCTATCCTGTCCTACCCTCTATCCTATAATATCACCTATTCTATCCAATCTTCTATCCTATCCTCTGTCCTATCCACTATCGTATCCTATCCTCTATCCTATCCAATCCTATATCCTGTCCTCTATACACTCCAATCCTCTATCCTATCCTATCCTCTATCCTATCCTATCCTCTATAATATCCTATCCTCTATTCTATCCTATCCTCTATCCTATCCTATCCTATCCTCTATCCAATCCTATCATCTATCCTATCCTATCCTCTATCCTATCCTATCCTCTATCCTATCCTATCTTCTATCCTATCCTATCCTCTATAATATCCTATCCTCTATCCTATCCTATCCTCTATCCTATCCTATCCTCTATCCTATCCTATCCTCTATCCTATTCTATCCTCTATCCTATCCTATCCTCTATCCTATCCTATCCTCTATCCTATTCTATCCTCTATCCTATCCTATCCTCTATCCTATTCTATATTCTATCCGATCCTATCCGATCCTCTATCTTATCCTATCCTGTATCCTATCCTATCCTCATTCCTATCCTATCCTCTATCCTATCCTATCCTCTATCCTGTTCTATACTCTACCCTATTCCTATCCGCTATCCTATCCTATCCTCCATCCTATCCTATCCTCTATCCTATCCAATACTATATCCTATCCTATCCGCTATCCTGTCCTACCCTCTATCCTATAATATCACCTATTCTATTCAATCCTCTATCCTAACCTCTATCCTATCCTATCCTCTGTCCTATCCACTATCGTATCATATCCTCTATCCTATCCAATCCTATATCCTATCCTCTATCCTATCCTATCCTCTATAATATCCTATCCTCTATCCTATCCTATCCTCAATCCTATCCTATCCTCTATCCTATCCTATCCTCTATCCTATCATATCCTCTATCCTATTATATCCTCTATCCAATCCTATCCTCTATCCTATCCTATCCTCTATCCTATCCTATCCTTTATCCTATCCTATCCTCTATAATATCCTATCCTCTATCCTATCCTATCCTGTATCCTATCCTATCCTCTATCCTATCCTCTATACTATCCTATCCTCTATCCTATCCTATCCTCTATCCTATCCTATCCTCTATCCTATCCTATCCTCTATCCTATCCTATCCTCTATCCAATCCTATCCTCTATCCTATGCTATCCTCTTTCCTATCCTATCCTCTATCCCATCCTATCCTCTATCCTATCCTATCCTATCCTCTATCCTGTCCTATCATCTATCGTCTCCAGTCCTCTATCCTATCCAATCCCCTATCCTATCCTCTATCTTACCCTATCCTCTATCCTATCCTATCCTCATTCCTATCCTATCCTCTATCCTATCCTATCCTCTATCCTATCCTATCCTCTGACCTATCCAATCCTATAACCTATCCCATCCGCTATCCTATGCTATCCTCTATCCTATCCTATCCTCTATCCTATCCTCTATCCTATCCTCTATCCTATCCTCTATCCTATCCTCTATCCTATCCTCTATCCTATCCTCTATCCTATCCTCTATCCTATCCTCTATCCTATCCTCTATCCTATCCTCTATCCTATCCTATCCTCTATCCTATCCTGTCCTCTATCCTACCCTATCCTCTATCCTATCCTATCCTCTATCCTATCCTATCCTCTATCCTATCCTATCCTCTATCCTATCCTATCCTCTATCCTATCCTATCCTCTATCCTATCCTATCCTCTATCCTATCCTATCCTCTATCCTATCCTATCCTCTATCCTATCCTATCCTCTATCCTATCCTATCCTCTATCCTATCCTATCCTCTATCCTATCCTATCCTCTATCCTATCCTATCCTCTATCCTATCCTATCCTCTATCCTATCCTATCCTCTATCCTATCCTATCCTCTATCCTATCCTATCCTCTATCCTATCCTATCCTCTATCCTATCCTATCCTCTATCCTATCCTATCCTCTATCCTATCCTATCCTCTATCCTATCCTATCCTCTATCCTATCCTATCCTCTATCCTATCCTATCCTCTATCCTATCCTATCCTCTATCCTATCCTATCCTATCCTCTATCCTATCCTATCCTGTATCCTATTCTATATTCTATCCGATCCTATCCGATCCTCTATCTTATCCTATCCTCTATCCTATCCTATCCTCATTCCTATACTATCCTGTATCCTATCCTATCCTCTATCCTGTTCTATACTCTACCCTATTCCTATCCGCTATCCTATCCTATCCTCCATCCTATCCTATCCTCTATCCTATCCAATCCTATATCCTATTCTATGCGCTATCCTGTCCTACCCTCTATCCTATAATATCATCTATTCTATCCAATCTTCTATCCTATAATCTATCCTATCCTATCCTCTGTCCTATCCACTATCGTATCCTATCCTCTATCCTATCCAATCCTATATCCTGTCCTCTATACACTCCAATCCTCTATCCTATCCTATCCTCTATCCTATCCTATCCTCTATCCTATCCTATCCTCTATAATATCCTATCCTCTATTCTATCCTATCCTCTATCCTATCCTATCCTATCCTCTATCCAATCCTATCATCTATCCTATCCTATCCTCTATCCTATCCTATCCTCTATCCTATCCTATCTTCTATCCTATCCTATCCTCTATAATATCCTATCATCTATCCTATCCTATCCTCTATCCTATCCTATCCTCTATCCTATCCTATCCTCTATGCTATTCTATCCTCTATCCTATCCTATCCTCTATCCTATCCTATCCTCTATCCTATTCTATATTGTATCCGATCCTATCCGATCCTCTATCTTATCCTATCCTGTATCCTATCCTATCCTCATTCCTATCCTATCCTCTATCCTATCCTATCCTCTATCCTGTTCTATACTCTACCCTATTCCTATCCGCTATCCTATCCTATCCTCCATCCTATCCTATCCTCTATCCTATCCAATACTATATCCTATCCTATCCGCTATCCTGTCCTACCCTCTATCCTATAATATCACCTATTCTATTCAATCCTCTATCCTAACCTCTATCCTATCCTATCCTCTGTCCTATCCACTATCGTATCATATCCTCTATCCTATCCAATCCTATATCCTATCCTCTATCCTATCCTATCCTCTATAATATCCTATCCTCTATCCTATCCTATCCTCTATCCTATCCTATCCTCTATCCTATCCTATCCTCTATCCTATCATATCCTCTATCCTATTATATCCTCTATCCAATCCTATCCTCTATCCTATCCTATCCTCTATCCTATCCTATCCTTTATCCTATCCTATCCTCTATAATATCCTATCCTCTATCCTATCCTATCCTGTATCCTATCCTATCCTCTATCCTATCCTCTATACTATCCTATCCTCTATCCTATCCTATCCTCTATCCTATCCTATCCTCTATCCTATCCTATCCTCTATCTTATCCTATCCTCTATCCTATTATATCCTCTATCCAATCCTATCCTCTATCCTATCCTATCCTCTATCCTTTCCTATCCTCTATCCTATCCTATCCTCTATCCTATCCTATCCTCTATCCTATCCCATCCTCTATACTATCCTATCCTCATTCCTATCCTATCCTCATTCCTATCCTATCGTCATTCCTATGCTATACTCTACCCTATCCTATCCTCTATCCTATCCTATCCTCTATCCTATTATATCCTCTATCCTATCCTATCCTCTATCCTATCCTATCCTCTATCCTATCCTATCCTCTATCCTATCCTATCCTCTATCCTATCCTATCCTATCCTCTATCCTATCCTATCCTCTATCCTATCCTATCCTCTATCCTATCCTATCCTCTATCCTATCCTATCCTCTATCCTATCCTATCCTCTATCCTATCCTATCCTCTATGCTATCCTATCCTCTATCCTATCCTATCCTCTATCCTATCCTATCCTCTATCCTATCCTATCCTCTATCCTATCCTATCCTCTATCCTATCCTATCCTCTATCCTATCCTATCCTCTATCCTATCCTATCCTCTATCCTATCCTATCCTCTATCCTATCCTATCCTCTATCCTATCCTATCCTCTATCCTATCCTATCCTCTATCCTATCCTATCCTCTATCCTATCCTATCCTCTATCCTATCCTATCCTCTATCCTATCCTATCCTCTATCCTATCCTATCCTCTATCCTATCCTATCCTCTATCCTATCCTATCCTCTATCCTATCCTATCCTCTATCCTATCCTCTATCCTATCCTATCCTCTATCCTATCCTATCCTCTATCCTATCCTATCCTCTATCCTATCCTATCCTCTATCCTATCCTATCCTCTATCCTATCCTGTCCTCTATCCTATCCTATCCTCTATCCTATCCTATCCTCTATCCTATCCTATCCTCTATCCTATCCTATCCTCTATCCTATCCTATCCTATCCTCTATCCTATCCTATCCTCTATCCTATCCTATCCTCTATCCTATCCTATCCTCTATCCTATCCTATCCTCTATCCTATCCTATCCTCTATCCTATCCTCTATCCTATCCTATCCTCTATCCTATCCTATCCTCTATCCTATCCTATCCTCTATCCTATCCTATCCTCTATCCTATCCTATCCTCTATCCTATCCTGTCCTCTATCCTATCCTATCCTCTATCCAATCCTATCATCTATCCTATCCTATCCTCTATCCTATCCTATCCTCTATCCTATCCTATCTTCTATCCTATCCTATCCTCTATAATATCCTATCATCTATCCTATCCTATCCTCTATCCTATCCTATCCTCTATCCTATCCTATCCTCTATGCTATTCTATCCTCTATCCTATCCTATCCTCTATCCTATCCTATCCTCTATCCTATTCTATATTGTATCCGATCCTATCCGATCCTCTATCTTATCCTATCCTGTATCCTATCCTATCCTCATTCCTATCCTATCCTCTATCCTATCCTATCCTCTATCCTGTTCTATACTCTACCCTATTCCTATCCGCTATCCTATCCTATCCTCCATCCTATCCTATCCTCTATCCTATCCAATACTATATCCTATCCTATCCGCTATCCTGTCCTACCCTCTATCCTATAATATCACCTATTCTATTCAATCCTCTATCCTAACCTCTATCCTATCCTATCCTCTGTCCTATCCACTATCGTATCATATCCTCTATCCTATCCAATCCTATATCCTATCCTCTATCCTATCCTATCCTCTATAATATCCTATCCTCTATCCTATCCTATCCTCTATCCTATCCTATCCTCTATCCTATCCTATCCTCTATCCTATCATATCCTCTATCCTATTATATCCTCTATCCAATCCTATCCTCTATCCTATCCTATCCTCTATCCTATCCTATCCTTTATCCTATCCTATCCTCTATAATATCCTATCCTCTATCCTATCCTATCCTGTATCCTATCCTATCCTCTATCCTATCCTCTATACTATCCTATCCTCTATCCTATCCTATCCTCTATCCTATCCTATCCTCTATCCTATCCTATCCTCTATCTTATCCTATCCTCTATCCTATTATATCCTCTATCCAATCCTATCCTCTATCCTATCCTATCCTCTATCCTTTCCTATCCTCTATCCTATCCTATCCTCTATCCTATCCTATCCTCTATCCTATCCCATCCTCTATACTATCCTATCCTCATTCCTATCCTATCCTCATTCCTATCCTATCGTCATTCCTATGCTATACTCTACCCTATCCTATCCTCTATCCTATCCTATCCTCTATCCTATTATATCCTCTATCCTATCCTATCCTCTATCCTATCCTATCCTCTATCCTATCCTATCCTCTATCCTATCCTATCCTCTATCCTATCCTATCCTATCCTCTATCCTATCCTATCCTCTATCCTATCCTATCCTCTATCCTATCCTATCCTCTATCCTATCCTATCCTCTATCCTATCCTATCCTCTATCCTATCCTATCCTCTATGCTATCCTATCCTCTATCCTATCCTATCCTCTATCCTATCCTATCCTCTATCCTATCCTATCCTCTATCCTATCCTATCCTCTATCCTATCCTATCCTCTATCCTATCCTATCCTCTATCCTATCCTATCCTCTATCCTATCCTATCCTCTATCCTATCCTATCCTCTATCCTATCCTATCCTCTATCCTATCCTATCCTCTATCCTATCCTATCCTCTATCCTATCCTATCCTCTATCCTATCCTATCCTCTATCCTATCCTATCCTCTATCCTATCCTATCCTCTATCCTATCCTATCCTCTATCCTATCCTCTATCCTATCCTATCCTCTATCCTATCCTATCCTCTATCCTATCCTGTCCTCTATCCTATCCTATCCTCTATCCTATCCTATCCTCTATCCTATCCTATCCTCTATCCTATCCTATCCTCTATCCTATCCTATCCTATCCTCTATCCTATCCTATCCTCTATCCTATCCTATCCTCTATCCTATTCTATATTCTATCCGATCCTATCCGATCCTCTATCTTATCCTATCCTCTATCCTATCCAATCCTCATTCCTATACTATCCTCTATCCTATCCTATCCTCTATCCTGTTCTATACTCTACCCTATTCCTATCCGCTATCCTATCCTATCCTCCATCCTATCCTATCCTCTATCCTATCCAATCCTATATCCTATCCTATCCGCTATCCTGTCCTACCCTCTATCCTATAATATCACCTATTCTATCCAATCTTCTATCCTATCCTCTGTCCTATCCACTATCGTATCCTATCCTCTATCCTATCCAATCCTATATCCTGTCCTCTATACACTCCAATCCTCTATCCTATCCTATCCTCTATCCTATCCTATCCTCTATAATATCCTATCCTCTATTCTATCCTATCCTCTATCCTATCCTATCCTATCCTCTATCCAATCCTATCATCTATCCTATCCTATCCTCTATCCTATCCTATCCTCTATCCTATCCTATCTTCTATCCTATCCTATCCTCTATAATATCCTATCCTCTATCCTATCCTATCCTCTATCCTATCCTATCCTCTATCCTATCCTATCCTCTATCCTATTCTATCCTCTATCCTATCCTATCCTCTATCCTATCCTATCCTCTATCCTATTCTATCCTCTATCCTATCCTATCCTCTATCCTATTCTATATTCTATCCGATCCTATCCGATCCTCTATCTTATCCTATCCTGTATCCTATCCTATCCTCATTCCTATCCTATCCTCTATCCTATCCTATCCTCTATCCTGTTCTATACTCTACCCTATTCCTATCCGCTATCCTATCCTATCCTCCATCCTATCCTATCCTCTATCCTATCCAATACTATATCCTATCCTATCCGCTATCCTGTCCTACCCTCTATCCTATAATATCACCTATTCTATTCAATCCTCTATCCTAACCTCTATCCTATCCTATCCTCTGTCCTATCCACTATCGTATCATATCCTCTATCCTATCCAATCCTATATCCTATCCTCTATCCTATCCTATCCTCTATAATATCCTATCCTCTATCCTATCCTATCCTCAATCCTATCCTATCCTCTATCCTATCCTCTATCCTATCATATCCTCTATCCTATTATATCCTCTATCCAATCCTATCCTCTATCCTATCCTATCCTCTATCCTATCCTATCCTTTATCCTATCCTATCCTCTATAATATCCTATCCTCTATCCTATCCTATCCTGTATCCTATCCTATCCTCTATCCTATCCTCTATACTATCCTATCCTCTATCCTATCCTATCCTCTATCCTATCCTATCCTCTATCCTATCCTATCCTCTATCCTATCCTATCCTCTATCCAATCCTATCCTCTATCCTATGCTATCCTCTTTCCTATCCTATCCTCTATCCTATCCTATCCTCTATCCTATCCTATCCTATCCTCTATCCTGTCCTATCATCTATCGTCTCCAGTCCTCTATCCTATCCAATCCCCTATCCTATCCTCTATCTTACCCTATCCTCTATCCTATCCTATCCTCATTCCTATCCTATCCTCTATCCTATCCTATCCTCTGACCTATCCAATCCTATAACCTATCCCATCCGCTATCCTATGCTATCCTCTATCCTATCCTATCCTCTATCCTATCCTCTATCCTATCCTCTATCCTATCCTCTATCCTATCCTCTATCCTATCCTCTATCCTATCCTCTATCCTATCCAATCCTCTATCCTATCCTCTATCCTATCCTCTATCCTATCCTCTATCCTATCCTCTATCCTATCCTATCCTCTATCCTATCCTGTCCTCTATCCTACCCTATCCTCTATCCTATCCTATCCTCTATCCTATCCTATCCTCTATCCTATCCTATCCTCTATCCTATCCTATCCTCTATCCTATCCTATCCTCTATCCTATCCTATCCTCTATCCTATCCTATCCTCTATCCTATCCTATCCTCTATCCTATCCTATCCTCTATCCTATCCTATCCTCTATCCTATCCTATCCTCTATCCTATCCTATCCTCTATCCTATCCTATCCTCTATCCTATCCTATCCTCTATCCTATCCTATCCTCTATCCTATCCTATCCTCTATCCTATCCTATCCTCTATCCTATCCTATCCTCTATCCTATCCTATCCTGTATCCTATCCTATCCTCTATCCTATCCTATCCTCTATCCTATCCTATCCTCTATCCTATCCTATCCTCTATCCTATCCTATCCTATCCTCTATCCTATCCTATCCTGTATCCTATTCTATATTCTATCCGATGCTATCCGATCCTCTATCTTATCCTATCCTCTATCCTATCCTATCCTCATTCCTATACTATCCTGTATCCTATCCTATCCTCTATCCTGTTCTATACTCTACCCTATTCCTATCCGCTATCCTATCCTATCCTCCATCCTATCCTATCCTCTATCCTATCCAATCCTATATCCTATTCTATGCGCTATCCTGTCCTACCCTCTATCCTATAATATCACCTATTCTATCCAATCTTCTATCCTATCCTCTATCCTATCCTATCCTCTGTCCTATCCACTATCGTATCCTATCCTCTATCCTATCCAATCCTATATCCTGTCCTCTATACACTCCAATCCTCTATCCTATCCTATCCTCTATCCTATCCTATCCTCTATCCTATCCTATCCTCTATAATATCCTATCCTCTATTCTATCCTATCCTCTATCCTATCCTATCCTATCCTCTATCCAATCCTATCATCTATCCTATCCTATCCTCTATCCTATCCTATCCTCTATCCTATCCTATCTTCTATCCTATCCTATCCTCTATAATATCCTATCCTCTATCCTATCCTATCCTCTATCCTATCCTATCCTCTATCCTATCCTATCCTCTATGCTATTCTATCCTCTATCCTATCCTATCCTCTATCCTATCCTATCCTCTATCCTATTCTATATTGTATCCGATCCTATCCGATCCTCTATCTTATCCTATCCTGTATCCTATCCTATCCTCATTCCTATCCTATCCTCTATCCTATCCTATCCTCTATCCTGTTCTATACTCTACCCTATTCCTATCCGCTATCCTATCCTATCCTCCATCCTATCCTATCCTCTATCCTATCCAATACTATATCCTATCCTATCCGCTATCCTGTCCTACCCTCTATCCTATAATATCACCTATTCTATTCAATCCTCTATCCTAACCTCTATCCTATCCTATCCTCTGTCCTATCCACTATCGTATCATATCCTCTATCCTATCCAATCCTATATCCTATCCTCTATCCTATCCTATCCTCTATAATATCCTATCCTCTATCCTATCCTATCCTCTATCCTATCCTATCCTCTATCCTATCCTATCCTCTATCCTATCATATCCTCTATCCTATTATATCCTCTATCCAATCCTATCCTCTATCCTATCCTATCCTCTATCCTATCCTATCCTTTATCCTATCCTATCCTCTATAATATCCTATCCTCTATCCTATCCTATCCTGTATCCTATCCTATCCTCTATCCTATCCTCTATACTATCCTATCCTCTATCCTATCCTATCCTCTATCCTATCCTATCCTCTATCCTATCCTATCCTCTATCCTATCCTATCCTCTATCCTATCCTATCCTCTATCCAATCCTATCCTCTATCCTATGCTATCCTCTATCCTATCCTATCCTCTATCCTATCC
Organism: Halictus rubicundus; assembly: GCF_050948215.1. Taxonomy (NCBI): domain Eukaryota; kingdom Metazoa; phylum Arthropoda; class Insecta; order Hymenoptera; family Halictidae; genus Halictus; species Halictus rubicundus. Next base: position 458,125 of record NW_027488746.1, on the reverse strand, counting down.
TATCCTCTATCCTATCCTATCCTATCCTCTATCCTGTCCTATCATCTATCGTCTCCAGTCCTCTATCCTATCCAATCCCCTATCCTATCCTCTATCTTATCCTATCCTCTATCCTATCCTATCCTCTATCCTATCCTATCCTCTATCCTATCCTATCCTCTATCCTATCCTATCCTCTATCCTATCCTATCCTCTATCCTATCCTATCCTCTATCCTATCCTATCCTCTATCCTATCCTATCCTCTATCCTATCCTATCCTCTATCCTATCCTATCCTCTATCCTATCCTATCCTCTATCCTATCCTATCCTCTATCCTATCCTATCCTCTATCCTATCCTATCCTCTATCCTATCCTATCCTCTATCCTATCCTATCCTCTATCCTATCCTATCCTCTATCCTATCCTATCCTCTATCCTATCCTATCCTCTATCCTATCCTATCCTCTATCCTATCCTATCCTCTATCCTATCCTATCCTCTATCCTATCCTATCCTCTATCCTATCCTATCCTCTATCCTATCCTATCCTCTATAATATCCTATCCTATCCTCTATCCTGTCCTATCATCTATCGTCTCCAGTCCTCTATCCTATACAATCCCCTATCATATAATCTATCGTCTCCTATTCTCTATCCTATCCAATCCCCTATCCTATCCTCTATCTTATCCTATCCTCTATCCTATCCTATCCTCATTCCTATCCTATCCTCTATCCTATCCCATCCGCTATCCTATCCTATCCTCTATCCTATCCTATCCTCTATCCTATCCAATCCTCTATCCAATCCTCTATCCTATCCTCTATCCTATCCTCTATTCTATCCTCTATCCTATCCTCTATCCTATCCTATCCACTATCCTATCCTATCCTCTATCCAATCCTATCCTCTATCCTATGCTATCCTCTATCCTATCCTATCCTCTATCCTATCCTATCCTCTATCCTATCCTATCCTATCCTCTATCCTGTCCTATCATCTATCGTCTCCAGTCCTCTATCCTATCCAATCCCCTATCCTATCCTCTATCTTATCCTATCCTCTATCCTATCCTATCCTCATTCCTATCCTATCCTCTATCCTATCCTATCCTCTGACCTATCCAATCCTATAACCTATCCCATCCGCTATCCTATCCTATCCTCTATCCTATCCTAACCTCTATCCTATCCAATCCTCTATCCTATCCTCTATCCTATACTCTATCCTATCCTCTATCCTATCCTCTATCCTATCCTCTATCCTATCCAATCCTCTATCCTATCCTCTATCCTATCCTCTATCCTATCCTATCCTCTATCCTATCCTATCCGCTATCCTATCCTATCCTCATTCCTATCCTATCCTCTATCCTATCCTATCCTCTATCCTATTCTATACTCTACCCTATCATATCCGCTATCCTATCCTATCCTCTATCCTATCCTATCCTCTATCCCATCCTATCCTATCCTCTATCCTATCCTATCCTCTACCCTATGCTATCCTCTATCCTATCCTATCCTCTATCCTATCCTGTCCTCTATCCTATCCTATCCTATCCTCTATCCTATAATATCGTCTATCGTCTCCTGTCCTCTATCCTATCCAATCCCCTATCCTATCCTCTATCGTCTCCTATCCTCGGTCCTATCCTATCCTCATTCCTTTCCTATCCTCATTCCTATCCTATGCTCTATCCTATCCTATCCTCTATCCTATTCTATACTCTACCCTATCCTATCCGCTATCCTATCCTATCCTCCATCCTATCCTATCCTCTATCCTATCCAATCCTATATCCTATCCTGTCCGCTATCCTGTCCTACCCTCAATCCTATAATATCACCTATTCTATCCAATCCTCTATCATATCCTCTATCCTATCCTATCCTCTGTCCTATCCACTATCGTATAGTATCCTCTATCGTATCCAATCCTATATCCTATCCTCTATACACTCCAATCCTCTATCCTACCCTATCCTCTATCCTATCCTATCCTCTATCCTATCCTATCCTCTATAATATCCTATCCTCTATCCTATCCTGCCCTCTATCCTATCCTATCCTCTATCCTATCCTATCCTGTATCCTATCCTATCTTCTATCCTATCCAATCCCCTATCCTATCCTCTATCCTATATTATCCACTATCCTATCGTATTCACTATCCTATCGTATCCTCTATAATATCCTATCCTATCCTCTATCCTGTCCTATCATCTATCGTCTCCAGTCCTCTATCCTATACAATCCCCTATCATATCCTCTATCGTCTCCTATTCTCTATCCTATCCAATCCCCTATCCTATCCTCATTCCTATCCTCTATCCTATCCTATCCTGTATCCTATCCTATCCTCTATCCAATCCTATCCTCTATCCTATGCTATCCTCTATCCTATCCTCTATCCTATCCTATCCTCTATCCTATCCTATCCTCTATAATATCCTATCCTATCCTCTATCCTGTCCTATCATCTATCGTCTCCAGTCCTCTATCCTATACAATCCCCTATCATATCCTCTATCGTCTCCTATTCTCTATCCTATCCAATCCCCTATCCTATCCTCATTCCTATCCTATCCTCTATCCTATCCCATCCGCTATCCTATCCTATCCTCTATCCTATCCTATCCTCTATCCTATCCAATCCTCTATCCAATCCTCTATCCTATCCTCTATCCTATCCTCTATTCTATCCTCTATCCTATCCTCTATCCTATCCTATCCTCTATCCTATCCAATCCTCTATCCTATCCTCTATCCTATACTCTATCCTATCCTCTATCCTATCCTCTATCCTATCCTCTATCCTATCCAATCCTCTATCCTATCCTCTATCCTATCCTCTATCCTATCCTCTATCCTATCCTATCCTCTATCCTATCCTATCCTCTATCCTATCCTATCCTCATTCCTATCCTATCCTCTATCCTATCCTATCCTCTATCCTATTCTATACTCTACCCTATCCTATCCGCTATCCTATCCTATCCTCTATCCTATCCTATCCTCTATCCTATCCTATCCTATCCTCTATCCTATCCTATCCTCTACCCTATGCTATCCTCTATCCTATCCTATCCTCTATCCTATTCTATACTCTACCCTATCCTATCCGCTATCCTATCCTATCCTCCATCCTATCCTATCCTCTATCCTATCCAATCCTATATCCTATCCTGTCCGCTATCCTGTCCTACCCTCAATCCTATAATATCACCTATTCTATCCAATCCTCTATCCTATCCTCTATCCTATCCTATCCTCTGTCCTATCCACTATCGTATAGTATCCTCTATCCTATCCAATCCTATATCCTATCCTCTATACACTCCAATCCTCTATCCTACCCTATCCTCTATCCTATCCTATCCTCTATCCTATCCTATCCTCTATAATATCCTATCCTCTATCCTATCCTGTCCTCTATCCAATCCTATCCTCTATCCTATGCTATCCTCTATCGTATCCTATCCTCTATCCTATCCTATCCTCTATCCTATCCTATCCTATCCTCTATCCTGTCCTATCATCTATCGTCTCCAGTCCTCTATCCTATCCAATCCCCTATCCTATCCTCTATCTTATCCTATCCTCTATCCTATCCTATCCTCAATCCTATCCTATCCTCTATCCTATCCTATACTCTATCCTATCCTATCCTCTATCCTATCCTATACTCTATCCTATCCTATCCTCTATCATATCCTATCCTCTATCCTATCCTATCCTCTATCCTATCCTATCCTCTATCCTATCCTATCCCATCCTCTATCCTATCCTATCCTCTATCGTCTCCTGTACTCTATCCTATAAAATCCCCTATCATATCCTCTATCGTCTCCTATCCACTATGCTATCCAATCCCCTATCCTATCCTCTATCGTCTCCTATCCTCGGTCCTATCCTATCCTCATTCCTATCCTATCCTCTATCCTATCCTATCCTATATCCTATCCCATCCGCTATCCTATCCTATCCTCTATTCTATCCTATCCTCTATCCTATCCTATCCTCTATCCTATCCAATCCTCTATCCTATCCTCTATCCTATCCTCTATCCTATCCTATCCTCAATCCTATCCTATCCTCTATCCTATCCTATCCTCTATCCTATCCTCTATCCTATCCTATCCTCTATCCTATCCCATCCTCTATCCTATCCTATCCTCATTCCTATCCTATCCTCATTCCTATCCTATCCTCCATCCTATCCTATCCTCTATCCCATCCTATCCTATCCTCTATCCTATCCTATCCTCTACCCTATGCTATCCTCTATCCTATCCTATCCTCTATCCTATCCTGTCCTCTATCCTATCCTATCCTATCCTCTATCCTATAATATCCTCTATCGTCTCCTGTCCTCTATCCTATCCAATCCCCTATCCTATCCTCTATCGTCTCCTATCCTCGGTCCTATCCTATCCTCATTCCTTTCCTATCCTCATTCCTATCCTATGCTCTATCCTATCCTATCCTCTATCCTATTCTATACTCTACCCTATCCAATCCGCTATCCTATCCAATCCTCCATCCTATCCTATCCTCTATCCTATCCAATCCTATATCCTATCCTGTCCGCTATCCTGTCCTACCCTCAATCCTATAATATCACCTATTCTATCCAATCCTCTATCATATCCTCTATCCTATCCTATCCTCTGTCCTATCCACTATCGTATAGTATCCTCTATCGTATCCAATCCTATATCCTATCCTCTATACACTCCAATCCTCTATCCTACCCTATCCTCTATCCTATCCTATCCTCTATCCTATCCTATCCTCTATAATATCCTATCCTCTATCCTATCCTGCCCTCTATCCTATCCTATCCTCTATCCTATCCTATCCTCTATCCTATCCTATCCTGTATCCTATCCTATCTTCTATCCTATCCAATCCCCTATCCTATCCTCTATCCTATATTATCCACTATCATATCGTATTCACTATCCTATCGTATCAACTATCCTATCCATTCCCCTATTCTATCCTCTATCCTATCCTCTATCCTATCCTATCCTCTATCCTATCCTCTATCCTATCCTATCCTGTATCCTATCCTATCCTCTATCCAATCCTATCCTCTATCCTATGCTATCCTCTATCCTATCCTCTATCCTATCCTATCCTCTATCCTATCCTATCCTCTATAATATCCTATCCTATCCTCTATCCTGTCCTATCATCTATCGTCTCCAGTCCTCTATCCTATACAATCCCCTATCATATCCTCTATCGTCTCCTATTCTCTATCCTATCCAATCCCCTATCCTATCCTCTATCTTATCCTATCCTCATTCCTATCCTATCCTCTATCCTATCCCATCCGCTATCCTATCCTATCCTCTATCCTATCCTATCCTCTATCCTATCCAATCCTCTATCCAATCCTCTATCCTATCCTCTATCCTATCCTCTATTCTATCCTCTATCCTATCCTCTATCCTATCCTATCCTCTATCCTATCCAATCCTCTATCCTATCCTCTATCCTATACTCTATCCTATCCTCTATCCTATCCTCTATCCTATCCTCTATCCTATCCAACCCTCTATCCTATCCTCTATCCTATCCTCTATCCTATCCTCTATCCTATCCTATCCTCTATCCTATCCTATCCTCTATCCTATCCTATCCTCATTCCTATCCTATCCTCTATCCTATCCTATCCTCTATCCTATTCTATACTCTACCCTATCCTATCCGCTATCCTATCCTATCCTCTATCCTATCCTATCCTCTATCCTATCCTATCCTATCCTCTATCCTATCCTATCCTCTACCCTATGCTATCCTCTATCCTATCCTATCCTCTATCCTATTCTACACTCTACCCTATCCTATCCGCTATCCTATCCTATCCTCCATCCTATCCTATCCTCTATCCTATCCAATCCTATATCCTATCCTGTCCGCTATCCTGTCCTACCCTCAATCCTATAATATCACCTATTCTATCCAATCCTCTATCCTATCCTCTATCCTATCCTATCCTCTGTCCTATCCACTATCGTATAGTATCCTCTATCCTATCCAATCCTATATCCTATCCTCTATACACTCCAATCCTCTATCCTACCCTATCCTCTATCCTATCCTATCCTCTATCCTATCCTATCCTCTATAATATCCTATCCTCTATCCTATCCTGTCCTCTATCCAATCCTATCCTCTATCCTATGCTATCCTCTATCGTATCCTATCCTCTATCCTATCCTATCCTCTATCCTATCCTATCCTATCCTCTATCCTGTCCTATCATCTATCGTCTCCAGTCCTCTATCCTATCCAATCCCCTATCCTATCCTCTATCTTATCCTATCCTCTATCCTATCCTATCCTCAATCCTATCCTATCCTCTATCCTATCCTATACTCTATCCTATCCTATCCTCTATCCTATCCTATACTCTATCCTATCCTATCCTCTATCATATCCTATCCTCTATCCTATCCTATCCTCTATCCTATCCTATCCTCTATCCTATCCTATCCCATCCTCTATCCTATCCTATCCTCTATCGTCTCCTGTACTCTATCCTATAAAATCCCCTATCATATCCTCTATCGTCTCCTATCCACTATGCTATCCAATCCCCTATCCTATCCTCTATCGTCTCCTATCCTCGGTCCTATCCTATCCTCATTCCTATCCTATCCTCTATCCTATCCTATCCTATATCCTATCCCATCCGCTATCCTATCCTATCCTCTATTCTATCCTATCCTCTATCCTATCCTATCCTCTATCCTATCCAATCCCCTATCCTATCCTCTATCGTCTCCTATCCTCGGTCCTATCCTATCCTCATTCCTTTCCTATCCTCATTCCTATCCTATGCTCTATCCTATCCTATCCTCTATCCTATTCTATACTCTACCCTATCCAATCCGCTATCCTATCCAATCCTCCATCCTATCCTATCCTCTATCCTATCCAATCCTATATCCTATCCTGTCCGCTATCCTGTCCTACCCTCAATCCTATAATATCACCTATTCTATCCAATCCTCTATCATATCCTCTATCCTATCCTATCCTCTGTCCTATCCACTATCGTATAGTATCCTCTATCGTATCCAATCCTATATCCTATCCTCTATACACTCCAATCCTCTATCCTACCCTATCCTCTATCCTATCCTATCCTCTATCCTATCCTATCCTCTATAATATCCTATCCTCTATCCTATCCTGCCCTCTATCCTATCCTATCCTCTATCCTATCCTATCCTCTATCCTATCCTATCCTGTATCCTATCCTATCTTCTATCCTATCCAATCCCCTATCCTATCCTCTATCCTATATTATCCACTATCATATCGTATTCACTATCCTATCGTATCAACTATCCTATCCATTCCCCTATTCTATCCTCTATCCTATCCTCTATCCTATCCTATCCTCTATCCTATCCTCTATCCTATCCTATCCTGTATCCTATCCTATCCTCTATCCAATCCTATCCTCTATCCTATGCTATCCTCTATCCTATCCTCTATCCTATCCTATCCTCTATCCTATCCTATCCTCTATAATATCCTATCCTATCCTCTATCCTGTCCTATCATCTATCGTCTCCAGTCCTCTATCCTATACAATCCCCTATCATATCCTCTATCGTCTCCTATTCTCTATCCTATCCAATCCCCTATCCTATCCTCTATCTTATCCTATCCTCATTCCTATCCTATCCTCTATCCTATCCCATCCGCTATCCTATCCTATCCTCTATCCTATCCTATCCTCTATCCTATCCAATCCTCTATCCAATCCTCTATCCTATCCTCTATCCTATCCTCTATTCTATCCTCTATCCTATCCTCTATCCTATCCAATCCTCTATCCTATCCTCTATCCTATACTCTATCCTATCCTCTATCCTATCCTCTATCCTATCCTCTATCCTATCCAACCCTCTATCCTATCCTCTATCCTATCCTCTATCCTATCCTCTATCCTATCCTATCCTCTATCCTATCCTATCCTCTATCCTATCCTATCCTCATTCCTATCCTATCCTCTATCCTATCCTATCCTCTATCCTATTCTATACTCTACCCTATCCTATCCGCTATCCTATCCTATCCTCTATCCTATCCTATCCTCTATCCTATCCTATCCTATCCTCTATCGTATCCTATCCTCTACCCTATGCTATCCTCTATCCTATCCTATCCTCTATCCTATTCTATACTCTACCCTATCCTATCCGCTATCCTATCCTATCCTCCATCCTATCCTATCCTCTATCCTATCCAATCCTATATCCTATCCTGTCCGCTATCCTGTCCTACCCTCAATCCTATAATATCACCTATTCTATCCAATCCTCTATCCTATCCTCTATCCTATCCTATCCTCTGTCCTATCCACTATCGTATAGTATCCTCTATCCTATCCAATCCTATATCCTATCCTCTATACACTCCAATCCTCTATCCTACCCTATCCTCTATCCTATCCTATCCTCTATCCTATCCTATCCTCTATAATATCCTATCCTCTATCCTATCCTGTCCTCTATCCAATCCTATCCTCTATCCTATGCTATCCTCTATCGTATCCTATCCTCTATCCTATCCTATCCTCTATCCTATCCTATCCTATCCTCTATCCTGTCCTATCATCTATCGTCTCCAGTCCTCTATCCTATCCAATCCCCTATCCTATCCTCTATCTTATCCTATCCTCTATCCTATCCTATCCTCAATCCTATCCTATCCTCTATCCTATCCTCTATCCTATCCTATACTCTATCCTATCCTATCCTCTATCCTATCCTATACTCTATCCTATCCTATCCTCTATCATATCCTATCCTCTATCCTATCCTATCCTCTATCCTATCCTATCCTCTATCCTATCCTATCCCATCCTCTATCCTATCCTATCCTCTATCGTCTCCTGTACTCTATCCTATACAATCCCCTATCATATCCTCTATCGTCTCCTATCCACTATGCTATCCAATCCCCTATCCTATCCTCTATCGTCTCCTATCCTCGGTCCTATCCTATCCTCATTCCTATCCTATCCTCATTCCTATCCTATCCTCCATCCTATCCTATCCTCTATCCTATCCAATCCTATATCCTATCCTGTCCGCTATCCTGTCCTACCCTCAATCCTATAGTATCACCTATTCTATCCAATCCTCTATCCTATCCTCTATCCTATCCTATCCTCATTCCTATCCTATCCTCCATCCTATCCTATCCTCTATCCTATCCAATCCTATATAATATCCTATCCGCTATCCTGTCCTACCCTCTATCCTATAATATGACCTATTCTATCCAATCCTCTATCCTATCCTCTATCCTATGCTATCCTCTGTCCTATCCACTATCGTATAATATCCTCTATCCTATTCAATCCTATATCCTATCCTCTATACGCTCCAATCCTCTATCCTATCCTATCCTCTATCCTATCCTATCCTCTATAATACCCTATCCTCTATCCTATCCTATCCTCTATCCTATCCTATCCTCTATCCTATCCTATCCTCTATCCTATCCTATCCTCTATCCTATCCTATCCTCTATCCTATCCTATCTTCTATCCTATCCAATCCCCTATCCTATCCTCTATCCTATATTATCCACTATCCTATCGTATTCACTATCCTATCGTATCAACTATCCTATCCATTCCCCTATCCTATCCTCTATTCTATCCTCTATCCTATCCTCTATCCTATCCTCTATCCTATCCTATCCTCTATCCTATCCTATCCTCTATCCAATCCTATCCTCTATCCAATCCTATCCTCTATACTATCCTATCCTCTATCCTATCCTATCCTCTAGCCTATCCTATCCTATCCTCTATCCTGTCCTATCATCTATCGTCTCCAGTCCTCTATCCTATCCTATCCTCTATCCTATCCTATCCTCTATCCTATCCCATCCTCTATCCTATCCTATCCTCCATCCTATCCTATCCTCTATCCTATCCTATCCTCTATCCTATCCTATCCTCTATCCTATCCTATCCTATATCCTATCCCATCCGCCTTCCTATCCTATCCTCTATCCTATCCTATCCTCTATCCTATCCTATCCCATCCTCTATCCTATCCTATCCTCTATCGTCTCCTGTACTCTATCCTATACAATCCCCTATCATATCCTCTATCGTCTCCTATCCACTATGCTATCCAATCCCCTATCCTATCCTCTATCGTCTCCTATCCTCGGTCCTATCCTATCCTCATTCCTATCCTATCCTCATTCCTATCCTATCCTCCATCCTATCCTATCCTCTATCCTATCCAATCCTATATCCTATCCTGTCCGCTATCCTGTCCTACCCTCAATCCTATAGTATCACCTATTCTATCCAATCCTCTATCCTATCCTCTATCCTATCCTATCCTCATTCCTATCCTATCCTCCATCCTATCCTATCCTCTATCCTATCCAATCCTATATAATATCCTATCCGCTATCCTGTCCTACCCTCTATCCTATAATATGACCTATTCTATCCAATCCTCTATCCTATCCTCTATCCTATGCTATCCTCTGTCCTATCCACTATCGTATAATATCCTCTATCCTATTCAATCCTATATCCTATCCTCTATACGCTCCAATCCTCTATCCTATCCTATCCTCTATCCTATCCTATCCTCTATAATACCCTATCCTCTATCCTATCCTATCCTCTATCCTATCCTATCCTCTATCCTATCCTATCCTCTATCCTATCCTATCCTCTATCCTATCCTATCCTCTATCCTATCCTATCTTCTATCCTATCCAATCCCCTATCCTATCCTCTATCCTATATTATCCACTATCCTATCGTATTCACTATCCTATCGTATCAACTATCCTATCCATTCCCCTATCCTATCCTCTATTCTATCCTCTATCCTATCCTCTATCCTATCCTCTATCCTATCCTATCCTCTATCCTATCCTATCCTCTATCCAATCCTATCCTCTATCCAATCCTATCCTCTATACTATCCTATCCTCTATCCTATCCTATCCTCTAGCCTATCCTATCCTATCCTCTATCCTGTCCTATCATCTATCGTCTCCAGTCCTCTATCCTATCCTATCCTCTATCCTATCCTATCCTCTATCCTATCCCATCCTCTATCCTATCCTATCCTCCATCCTATCCTATCCTCTATCCTATCCTATCCTCTATCCTATCCTATCCTCTATCCTATCCTATCCTATATCCTATCCCATCCGCCTTCCTATCCTATCCTCTATCCTATCCTATCCTCTATCCTATCCTATCCTCTATCCTATCCTATCCTATCCTCTATCCTATCCTATCCTCTATCGTCTCCTGTCCTCTATCCTATACAATCCCCTATCATATCCTCTATCGTCTCCTATCCTCTATGCTATCCAATCCCCTATCCTATCCTCTATCGTCTCCTATCCTCGGTCCTATCCTATCCTCATTCCTATCCTATCCTCTATCCTATCCTATCCTATATCCTATCCCATCCGCTATCCTATCCTATCCTCTACTCTATCCTATCCTCTATCCTATCCTATCCTCTATCCTATCCAATCATCTATCCTATCCTCTATCCTATCCTCTATCCTATCCTATCCTCAATCCTATCCTATCCTCTATCCTATCCTATCCTCTATCCTATCCTCTATCGTATCCTATCCTCTATCCTATCCTATCCTCTATCCTATCCCATCCTCTATCCTATCCTATCCTCATTCCTATCCTATCCTCATTCCTATCCTATGCTCTATCCTATCCTATCCTCTATCCTATTCTATACTCTACCCTATCCTATCCGCTATCCTATCCTATCCTCCATCCTATCCTATCCTCTATCCTATCCAATCCTATATCCTATCCTGTCCGCTATCCTGTCCTACCCTCAATCCTATAATATGACCTATTCTATCCAATCCTCTATCCTATCCTCTATCCTATCCTATCCTCTGTCCTATCCACTATCGTATAGTATCCTCTATCCTACCCAATCCTATATCCTATCCTCTATACACACCAATCCTCTATCCTACCCTATCCTCTATCCTATCCTATCCTCTATCCCATCCTATCCTCTATAATATCCTATCCTCTATCCTATCCTGTCCTCTATCCTATTCGATCCTATATCCTATCCTCTATACACTCCAATCCTCTATCCTATCCTATCCTCTATCTTATCCTATCCTCTATCCTATGCTATCCTCTATAATATCCTATCCTCTATCCTATCCTATCCTCTATCCTATCCTATCCTCTATCCTATCCTATCCTCTATCCTATCCTATCCTCTATCCTATCCTATCTTCTATCCTATCCAATCCCCTATCCTATCCTCTATCCTATATTATCCACTATCCTATCGTATTCACTATCCTATCGTATCAACTATCCTATCCATTCCCCTATCCTATCCTCTATTCTATCCTCTATCCTATCCTCTATCCTATCCTCTACCCTATCCTATCCTCTATCCTCTATCCTATCCTATCCTCTATCCTATCCTATCCTCTAGCCTATCCTATCCTATCCTCTATCCTGTCCTATCATCTATCGTCTCTAGTCCTCTATCCTATCCAATCCCCTATCCTATCCTCTATCTTATCCTATCCTCTATCCTATCCTATCCTCATTCCTATCCTATCCTCTATCCTATCCTATCCTCTGTCCTATCCAATCCTATATCCTATCCCATCCGCTATCGTAACCTATCCTCATTCCTATCCTATGCTCTATCCTATCCTATCCTCTATCCTATTCTATACTCTACCCTATCCTATCCGCTATCCTATCCTATCCTCCATCCTATCCTATCCTCTATCCTATCCAATCCTATATCCTATCCTGTCCGCTATCCTGTCCTACCCTCAATCCTATAATATCACCTATTCTATCCAATCCTCTATCCTATCCTCTATCCTATCCTATCCTCTGTCCTATCCACTATCGTATAGTATCCTCTATCCTACCCAATCCTATATCCTATGCTCTATACACTCCAATCCTCTATCCTACCCTATCCTCTATCCTATCCTATCCTCTATCCTATCCTATAATCTATAATATCCTATCCTCTATCCTATCCTATCTTCTATCCTATCCAATCCCCTATCCTATCCTCTATCCTATATTATCCACTATCCTATCGTATTCACTATCCTATCGTATCAACTATCCTATCCATTCCCCTATCCTATCCTCTATTCTATCCTCTATCCTATCATCTATCCTATCCTCTATCCTATCCTATCCTCTATCCTATCCTATCCTCTATCCAATCCTATCCTCTATCCAATCCTATCCTCTATCCTATCCTATCCTCTATCCTATCCTATCCTCTAGCCTATCCTATCCTATCCTCTATCCTGTCCTATCATCTATCGTCTCCAGTCCTCTATCCTATCCTATCCTCTATCCTATCCTATCCTCTATCCTATCCCATCCTCTATCCTATCCTATCCTCCATCCTATCCTATCCTCTATCCTATCCTATCCTCTATCCTATCCTATCCTCTATCCTATCCTATCCTATATCCTATCCCATCCGCCTTCCTATCCTATCCTCTATCCTATCCTATCCTCTATCCTATCCAATCCTCTATCCTATCCCCTAACCTATCCTCTATCCTATCCTATCCTTAATCATATCCTATCCTCTATCCTCTATCCTATCCTATCCTCTATCCTATCCTCTATCGTATCCTATCCTCTATCCTATCCTATCCTCTATCCTATCCCATCCTCTATCCTATCCTATTCTCATTCCTATAATATCCTCATTCCTATCCTATGCTCTATCCTATCCTATCCTCTATCCTATTCTATACTCTACCCTATCCTATCCGCTATCCTATCCTATCCTCCATCCTATCCTATCCTCCATCCTATCCTATCCTCTATCCTATCCAATCCTATATCCTATCCTGTCCGCTATCCTGTCCTACCCTCAATCCTATAATATCACCTATTCTATCCAATCCTCTATCCTATCCTCTATCCTATTCTATCCTCTGTCCTATCCACTATCGTATAGTATCCTCTATCCTATCCAATCCTATATCCTATCCTCTATACACTCCAATCCTCTATCCTACCCTATCCTCTATCCTACCCTATCCTCTATCCTATCCTATCCTCTATCCTATCCTATCCTCTATAATATCCTATCCTCTATCCTATCCTGTCCTCTATCCAATCCTATCCTCTATCCTATGCTATCCTCTATCGTATCCTATCCTCTATTATATCCTATCCTCTATCCTATACTCTATCCTATCCTCTATCCTATCCTCTATCCTATCCTCTATCCTATCCAATCCTCTATCCTATCCTCTATCCTATCCTCTATCCTATCCTCTATCCTATCCTCTATCCTATCCTCTATCCTATCCTATCCTCTATCCTATCCTATCCGCTATCCTATCCTATCCTCATTCCTATCCTATCCTCTATCCTATCCTATCCTCTATCCAATTCTATACTCTACCCTATCATATCCGCTATCCTATCCTATCCTCTATCCTATCCTATCCTCTATCCCATCCTATCCTATCCTCTATCCTATCCTATCCTCTACCCTATGCTATCCTCTATCCTATCCTATCCTCTATCCTATCCTGTCCTCTATCCTATCCTATCCTATCCTCTATCCTATAATATCCTCTATCGTCTCCTGTCCTCTATCCTATCCAATCCCCTATCCTATCGTCTATCGTCTCCTATCCTCGGTCCTATCCTATCCTCATTCCTTTCCTATCCTCATTCCTATCCTATGCTCTATCCTATCCTATCCTCTATCCTATTCTATACTCTACCCTATCCTATCCGCTATCCTATCCTATCCTCCATCCTATCCTATCCTCTATCCTATCCAATCCTATATCCTATCCTGTCCGCTATCCTGTCCTACCCTCAATCCTATAATATCACCTATTCTATCCAATCCTCTATCCTATCCTCTATCCTATCCTATCCTCTGTCCTATCCACTATCGTATAGTATCCTCTATCCTATCCAATCCTATATCCTATCCTCTATACACTCCAATCCTCTATCCTACCCTATCCTCTATCCTATCCTATCCTCTATCCTATCCTATCCTCTATAATATCCTATCCTCTATCCTATCCTGTCCTCTATCCAATCCTATCCTCTATCCTATGCTATCCTCTATCGTATCCTATCCTCTATCCTATCCTATCCTCTATCCTATCCTATCCTATCCTCTATCCTGTCCTATCATCTATCGTCTCCAGTCCTCTATCCTATCCAATCCCCTATCCTATCCTCTATCTTATCCTATCCTCTATCCTATCCTATCCTCAATCCTATCCTATCCTCTATCCTATCCTCTATCCTATCCTATACTCTATCCTATCCTATCCTCTATCCTATCCTATACTCTATCCTATCCTATCCTCTATCATATCCTATCCTCTATCCTATCCTATCCTCTATCCTATCCTATCCTCTATCCTATCCTATCCCATCCTCTATCCTATCCTATCCTCTATCGTCTCCTGTACTCTATCCTATACAATCCCCTATCATATCCTCTATCGTCTCCTATCCACTATGCTATCCAATCCCCTATCCTATCCTCTATCGTCTCCTATCCTCGGTCCTATCCTATCCTCATTCCTATCCTATCCTCTATCCTATCCTATCCTATATCCTATCCCATCCGCTATCCTATCCTATCCTCTATTCTATCCTATCCTCTATCCTATCCTATCCTCTATCCTATCCAATCCTCTATCCTATCCTCTATCCTATCCTCTATCCTATCCTATCCTCAATCCTATCCTATCCTCTATCCTATCCTATCCTCTATCCTATCCTCTATCGTATCCTATCCTCTATCCTATCCTATCCTCTATCCTATCCCATCCTCTATCCTATCCTATCCTCATTCCTATCCTATCCTCATTCCTATCCTATCCTCCATCCTATCCTATCCTCTATCCTATCCAATCCTATATCCTATCCTGTCCGCTATCCTGTCCTACCCTCAATCCTATAATATCACCTATTCTATCCAATCCTCTATCCTATCCTCTATCCTATCCTATCCTCATTCCTATCCTATCCTCCATCCTATCCTATCCTCTATCCTATCCAATCCTATATAATATCCTATCCGCTATCCTGTCCTACCCTCTATCCTATAATATGACCTATTCTATCCAATCCTCTATCCTATCCTCTATCCTATGCTATCCTC
This sequence comes from Halictus rubicundus, assembly GCF_050948215.1. Lineage (NCBI taxonomy): Eukaryota > Metazoa > Arthropoda > Insecta > Hymenoptera > Halictidae > Halictus > Halictus rubicundus. The sequence goes on along the minus strand of NW_027488746.1, from coordinate 441,910 downwards.
TGTCCTATCCACTATCGTATAATATCCTCTATCCTATTCAATCCTATATCCTATCCTCTATACGCTCCAATCCTCTATCCTATCCTATCCTCTATCCTATCCTATCCTCTATCCTATCCTATCCTCTATAATATCCTATCCTCTATCCTATCCTATCCTCTATCCTATCCTATCCTCTATCCTATCCTATCCTCTATCCTATCCTATCCTCTATCCTATCCTATCTTCTATCCTATCCAATCCCCTATCCTATCCTCTATCCTATATTATCCACTATCCTATCGTATTCACTATCCTATCGTATCAACTATCCTATCCATTCCCCTATCCTATCCTCTATTCTATCCTCTATCCTATCCTCTATCCTATCCTCTATCCTATCCTATCCTCTATCCTATCCTATCCTCTATCCAATCCTATCCTCTATCCAATCCTATCCTCTATACTATCCTATCCTCTATCCTATCCTATCCTCTAGCCTATCCTATCCTATCCTCTATCCTGTCCTATCATCTATCGTCTCCAGTCCTCTATCCTATCCTATCCTCTATCCTATCCTATCCTCTATCCTATCCCATCCTCTATCCTATCCTATCCTCCATCCTATCCTATCCTCTATCCTATCCTATCCTCTATCCTATCCTATCCTATCCTCTATCTTATCCAATCCTCTATCCTATCCCCTAACCTATCCTCTATCCTATCCTATCCTCAATCATATCCTATCCTCTATCCTCTATCCTATCCTATCCTCTATCCTATCCTCTATCGTATCCTATCCTCTATCCTATCCTATCCTCTATCCTATCCCATCCTCTATCCAATCCTATTCTCATTCCTATAATATCCTCATTCCTATCCTATGCTCTATCCTATCCTATCCTCTATCCTATTCTATACTCTACCCTATCCTATCCGCTATCCTATCCTATCCTCCATCCTATCCTATCCTCCATCCTATCCTATCCTCTATCCTATCCAATCCTATATCCTATCCTGTCCGCTATCCTGTCCTACCCTCAATCCTATAATATCACCTATTCTATCCAATCCTCTATCCTATCCTCTATCCTATTCTATCCTCTGTCCTATCCACTATCGTATAGTATCCTCTATCCTATCCAATCCTATATCCTATCCTCTATACACTCCAATCCTCTATCCTACCCTATCCTCTATCCTACCCTATCCTCTATCCTATCCTATCCTCTATCCTATCCTATCCTCTATAATATCCTATCCTCTATCCTATCCTGTCCTCTATCCAATCCTATCCTCTATCCTATGCTATCCTCTATCGTATCCTATCCTCTATCCTATCCTATCCTCTATCCTATCCTATCCTATCATCTATCCTGTCCTATCATCTATCGTCTCCAGTCCTCTATCCTATCCAATCCCCTATCCTATTATCTATCTTATCCTATCCTCTATCCTATCCTATCCTCAATCCTATCCTATCCTCTATCCTATCCTCTATCCTATCCTATCCTCTATCCTATCCTATCCTCTATCCTATCCTATACTCTATCCTATCCTATCCTCTATCATATCCTATCCTCATTCCTATCCTATCCTCTATCCTATCCTATCCTATATCCTATCCCATCCGCTATCCTATCCTATCCTCTATTCTATCCTATCCTCTATCCTGTCCTATCATCTATCGTCTCCAGTCCTCTATCCTATCCAATCCCCTATCCTATCCTCTATCTTATCCTATCCTCTATCCTATCCTATCCTCATTCCTATCCTATCCTCTATCCTATCCTATACTCTGTCCTATCCTATCCTCAATCCTATCCTATCCTCTATCCTATCCTCTATCCTATCCAATCCTCTATCCTATCCTATCCTCTATCCTATCCTATCCTCTATCCTATCCTATCCTCTACCCTATCCTATCCTCTATCCTATCCTATCCTCTATCCTATCCTATCCTCTATCCTATCCTATCCTATCCTCTATCCTATCCTATCCTCTATCGTCTCCTGTCCTCTATCCTATACAATCCCCTATCATATCCTCTATCGTCTCCTATCCTCTATGCTATCCAATCCCCTATCCTATCCTCTATCGTCTCCTATACTCGGTCCTATCCTATCCTCATTCCTATCCTATCCTCTATCCTATCCTATCCTATATCCTATCCCATCCGCTATCCTATCCTATCCTCTACTCTATCCTATCCTCTATCCTATCCTATCCTCTATCCTATCCAATCATCTATCCTATCCTCTATCCTATCCTCTATCCTATCCTATCCTCAATCCTATCCTATCCTCTATCCTATCCTATCCTCTATCCTATCCTCTATCGTATCCTATCCTCTATCCTATCCTATCCTCTATCCTATCCCATCCTCTATCCTATCCTATCCTCTATCCTATCCTATCCTCTATCCTATTCTATACTCTACCCTATCCTATCCGCTATCCTATCCTATCCTCCATCCTATCCTATCCTCTATCCTATCCAATCCTATATCCTATCCTGTCCGCTATCCTGTCCTACCCTCAATCCTATAATATGACCTATTCTATCCAATCCTCTATCCTATCCTCTATCCTATCCTATCCTCTGTCCTATCCACTATCGTATAGTATCCTCTATCCTACCCAATCCTATATCCTATCCTCTATACACTCCAATCCTCTATCCTACCCTATCCTCTATCCTATCCTATCCTCTATCCCATCCTATCCTCTATAATATCCTATCCTCTATCCTATCCTGTCCTCTATCCTATTCGATCCTATATCCTATCCTCTATACACTCCAATCCTCTATCCTATCCTATCCTCTATCTTATCCTATCCTCTATCCTATGCTATCCTCTATAATATCCTATCCTCTATCCTATCCTATCCTCTATCCTATCCTATCCTCTATCCTATCCTATCCTCTATCCAATCCTATCCTCTATCCTATGCTATCCTCTATCCTATCCTATCCTCTATCCTATCCTATCCTCTAGCCTATCCTATCCTATCCTCTATCCTGTCCTATCATCTATCGTCTCTAGTCCTCTATCCTATCCAATCCCCTATCCTATCCTCTATCTTATCCTATCCTCTATCCTATCCTATCCTCATTCCTATCCTATCCTCTATCCTATCCTATCCTCTGTCCTATCCAATCCTATATCCTATCCTCTATCCTATCCTATCCTCATTCCTATCCTATCCTCCATCCTATCCAATCTTCTATCCTATCCAATCCCCTATCCTATCCTCTATCCTATATTATCCACTATCCTATCGTATTCACTATCCTATCGTATCAACTATCCTATCCATTCCCCTATCCTATCCTCTATTCTATCCTCTATCCTATCATCTATCCTATCCTCTATCCTATCCTATCCTCTATCCTATCCTATCCTCTATCCAATCCTATCCTCTATCCAATCCTATCCTCTATCCTATCCTATCCTCTATCCTATCCTATCCTCTAGCCTATCCTATCCTATCCTCTATCCTGTCCTATCATCTATCGTCTCCAGTCCTCTATCCTATCCTATCCTCTATCCTATCCTATCCTCTATCCTATCCCATCCTCTATCCTATCCTATCCTCTATCCTATTCTATACTCTACCCTATCCTATCCGCTATCCTATCCTATCCTCCATCCTATCCTATCCTCTATCCTATCCAATCCTATATCCTATCCTGTCCGCTATCCTGTCCTACCCTCAATCCTATAATATCACCTATTCTATCCAATCCTATCCTATCCTCTATCCTATCCTATCCTCTATCCTATCCTATCCTCTATCCCATCCTCTATCGTATCCTATCCTCTATCCTATCCTATCCTCTATCCTATCCCATCCTCTATCCTATCCTATCCTCATTCCTATCCTATCCTCATTCCTATCCTATGCTCTATCCTATCCTATCCTCTATCCTATTCTATACTCTACCCTATCCTATCCGCTATCCTATCCTATCCTCCATCCTATCCTATCCTCTATCCTATCCAATCCTATATCCTATCCTGTCCGCTATCCTGTCCTACCCTCAATCCTATAATATCACCTATTCTATCCAATCCTCTATCCTATCCTCTATCCTATCCTATCCTCATTCCTATCCTATCCTCCATCCTATCCAATCTTCTATCCTATCCAATCCCCTATCCTATCCTCTATCCTATATTATCCACTATCCTATCGTATTCACTATCCTATCGTATCAACTATCCTATCCATTCCCCTATCCTATCCTCTATTCTATCCTCTATCCTATCATCTATCCTATCCTCTATCCTATCCTATCCTCTATCCTATCCTATCCTCTATCCAATCCTATCCTCTATCCAATCCTATCCTCTATCCTATCCTATCCTCTATCCTATTCTATCCTCTATCCTATCCTATCCTCTGTCCTATCCAATCCTATATCCTATCCCATCCTCTATCCTATCCTATCCTATCCTCTATCCTATCCTATCCTCTACCCTATGCTATCCTCTATCCTATCCTATCCTCTATCCTATTCTATACTCTACCCTATCCTATCCGCTATCCTATCCTATCCTCCATCCTATCCTATCCTCTATCCTATCCAATCCTATATCCTATCCTGTCCGCTATCCTGTCCTACCCTCAATCCTATAATATCACCTATTCTATCCAATCCTATCCTATCCTCTATCCTATCCTATCCTCTATCCTATCCTATCCTCTATCCCATCCTCTATCGTATCCTATCCTCTATCCTATCCTATCCTCTATCCTATCCCATCCTCTATCCTATCCTATCCTCATTCCTATCCTATCCTCATTCCTATCCTATGCTCTATCCTATCCTATCCTCTATCCTATTCTATACTCTACCCTATCCTATCCGCTATCCTATCCTATCCTCCATCCTATCCTATCCTCTATCCTATCCAATCCTATATCCTATCCTGTCCGCTATCCTGTCCTACCCTCAATCCTATAATATCACCTATTCTATCCAATCCTCTATCCTATCCTCTATCCTATCCTATCCTCATTCCTATCCTATCCTCCATCCTATCCAATCTTCTATCCTATCCAATCCCCTATCCTATCCTCTATCCTATATTATCCACTATCCTATCGTATTCACTATCCTATCGTATCAACTATCCTATCCATTCCCCTATCCTATCCTCTATTCTATCCTCTATCCTATCATCTATCCTATCCTCTATCCTATCCTATCCTCTATCCTATCCTATCCTCTATCCAATCCTATCCTCTATCCAATCCTATCCTCTATCCTATCCTATCCTCTATCCTATCCTATCCTCTAGCCTATCCTATCCTATCCTCTATCCTGTCCTATCATCTATCGTCTCCAGTCCTCTATCCTATCCTATCCTCTATCCTATCCTATCCTCTATCCTATCCCATCCTCTATCCTATCCTATCCTCCATCCTATCCTATCCTCTATCCTATCCTATCCTCTATCCTATCCTATCCTCTATCCTATCCTATCCTATATCCTATCCCATCCGCCTTCCTATCCTATCCTCTATCCTATCCTATCCTCTATCCTATCCAATCCTCTATCCTATCCCCTAACCTATCCTCTATCCTATCCTATCCTCAATCATATCCTATCCTCTATCCTCTATCCTATCCTATCCTCTATCCTATCCTCTATCGTATCCTATCCTCTATCCTATCCTATCCTCTATCCTATCCCATCCTCTATCCTATCCTATTCTCATTCCTATAATATCCTCATTCCTATCCTATGCTCTATCCTATCCTATCCTCTATCCTATTCTATACTCTACCCTATCCTATCCGCTATCCTATCCTATCCTCCATCCTATCCTATCCTCTATCCTATCCAATCCTATATCCTATCCTGTCCGCTATCCTGTCCTACCCTCAATCCTATAATATCACCTATTCTATCCAATCCTCTATCCTATCCTCTATCCTATCCTATCCTCATTCCTATCCTATCCTCCATCCTATCCAATCTTCTATCCTATCCAATCCCCTATCCTATCCTCTATCCTATATTATCCACTATCCTATCGTATTCACTATCCTATCGTATCAACTATCCTATCCATTCCCCTATCCTATCCTCTATTCTATCCTCTATCCTATCATCTATCCTATCCTCTATCCTATCCTATCCTCTATCCTATCCTATCCTCTATCCAATCCTATCCTCTATCCAATCCTATCCTCTATCCTATCCTATCCTCTATCCTATCCTATCCTCTAGCCTATCCTATCCTATCCTCTATCCTGTCCTATCATCTATCGTCTCCAGTCCTCTATCCTATCCTATCCGCTATCCTATCCTATCCTCCATCCTATCCTATCCTCTATCCTATCCAATCCTATATCCTATCCTGTCCGCTATCCTGTCCTACCCTCAATCCTATAATATCACCTATTCTATCCAATCCTATCCTATCCTCTATCCTATCCTATCCTCTATCCTATCCTATCCTCTATCCCATCCTCTATCGTATCCTATCCTCTATCCTATCCTATCCTCTATCCTATCCCATCCTCTATCCTATCCTATCCTCATTCCTATCCTATCCTCATTCCTATCCTATGCTCTATCCTATCCTATCCTCTATCCTATTCTATACTCTACCCTATCCTATCCGCTATCCTATCCTATCCTCCATCCTATCCTATCCTCTATCCTATCCAATCCTATATCCTATCCTGTCCGCTATCCTGTCCTACCCTCAATCCTATAATATCACCTATTCTATCCAATCCTCTATCCTATCCTCTATCCTATCCTATCCTCATTCCTATCCTATCCTCCATCCTATCCAATCTTCTATCCTATCCAATCCCCTATCCTATCCTCTATCCTATATTATCCACTATCCTATCGTATTCACTATCCTATCGTATCAACTATCCTATCCATTCCCCTATCCTATCCTCTATTCTATCCTCTATCCTATCATCTATCCTATCCTCTATCCTATCCTATCCTCTATCCTATCCTATCCTCTATCCAATCCTATCCTCTATCCAATCCTATCCTCTATCCTATCCTATCCTCTATCCTATTCTATCCTCTATCCTATCCTATCCTCTGTCCTATCCAATCCTATATCCTATCCCATCCTCTATCCTATCCTATCCTATCCTCTATCCTATCCTATCCTCTACCCTATGCTATCCTCTATCCTATCCTATCCTCTATCCTATTCTATACTCTACCCTATCCTATCCGCTATCCTATCCTATCCTCCATCCTATCCTATCCTCTATCCTATCCAATCCTATATCCTATCCTGTCCGCTATCCTGTCCTACCCTCAATCCTATAATATCACCTATTCTATCCAATCCTATCCTATCCTCTATCCTATCCTATCCTCTATCCTATCCTATCCTCTATCCCATCCTCTATCGTATCCTATCCTCTATCCTATCCTATCCTCTATCCTATCCCATCCTCTATCCTATCCTATCCTCATTCCTATCCTATCCTCATTCCTATCCTATGCTCTATCCTATCCTATCCTCTATCCTATTCTATACTCTACCCTATCCTATCCGCTATCCTATCCTATCCTCCATCCTATCCTATCCTCTATCCTATCCAATCCTATATCCTATCCTGTCCGCTATCCTGTCCTACCCTCAATCCTATAATATCACCTATTCTATCCAATCCTCTATCCTATCCTCTATCCTATCCTATCCTCATTCCTATCCTATCCTCCATCCTATCCAATCTTCTATCCTATCCAATCCCCTATCCTATCCTCTATCCTATATTATCCACTATCCTATCGTATTCACTATCCTATCGTATCAACTATCCTATCCATTCCCCTATCCTATCCTCTATTCTATCCTCTATCCTATCATCTATCCTATCCTCTATCCTATCCTATCCTCTATCCTATCCTATCCTCTATCCAATCCTATCCTCTATCCAATCCTATCCTCTATCCTATCCTATCCTCTATCCTATCCTATCCTCTAGCCTATCCTATCCTATCCTCTATCCTGTCCTATCATCTATCGTCTCCAGTCCTCTATCCTATCCTATCCTCTATCCTATCCTATCCTCTATCCTATCCCATCCTCTATCCTATCCTATCCTCCATCCTATCCTATCCTCTATCCTATCCTATCCTCTATCCTATCCTATCCTCTATCCTATCCTATCCTATATCCTATCCCATCCGCCTTCCTATCCTATCCTCTATCCTATCCTATCCTCTATCCTATCCAATCCTCTATCCTATCCCCTAACCTATCCTCTATCCTATCCTATCCTCAATCATATCCTATCCTCTATCCTCTATCCTATCCTATCCTCTATCCTATCCTCTATCGTATCCTATCCTCTATCCTATCCTATCCTCTATCCTATCCCATCCTCTATCCTATCCTATTCTCATTCCTATAATATCCTCATTCCTATCCTATGCTCTATCCTATCCTATCCTCTATCCTATTCTATACTCTACCCTATCCTATCCGCTATCCTATCCTATCCTCCATCCTATCCTATCCTCCATCCTATCCTATCCTCTATCCTATCCAATCCTATATCCTATCCTGTCCGCTATCCTGTCCTACCCTCAATCCTATAATATCACCTATTCTATCCAATCCTCTATCCTATCCTCTATCCTATTCTATCCTCTGTCCTATCCACTATCGTATAGTATCCTCTATCCTATCCAATCCTATATCCTATCCTCTATACACTCCAATCCTCTATCCTACCCTATCCTCTATCCTACCCTATCCTCTATCCTATCCTATCCTCTATCCTATCCTATCCTCTATCCTATCCTATCCTCTATAATATCCTATCCTCTATCCTATCCTGTCCTCTATCCAATCCTATCCTCTATCCTATGCTATCCTCTATCGTATCCTATCCTCTATCCTATCCTATCCTCTATCCTATCCTATCCTATCCTCTATCCTGTCCTATCATCTATCGTCTCCAGTCCTCTATCCTATCCAATCCCCTATCCTATTATCTATCTTATCCTATCCTCTATCCTATCCTATCCTCAATCCTATCCTATCCTCTATCCTATCCTCTATCCTATCCTATCCTCTATCCTATCCTATCCTCTATCCTATCCTATACTCTATCCTATCCTATCCTCTATCATATCCTATCCTCATTCCTATCCTATCCTCTATCCTATCCTATCCTATATCCTATCCCATCCGCTATCCTATCCTATCCTCTATTCTATCCTATCCTCTATCCTGTCCTATCATCTATCGTCTCCAGTCCTCTATCCTATCCAATCCCCTATCCTATCCTCTATCTTATCCTATCCTCTATCCTATCCTATCCTCATTCCTATCCTATCCTCTATCCTATCCTATACTCTGTCCTATCCTATCCTCAATCCTATCCTATCCTCTATCCTATCCTCTATCCTATCCTATCCTCTATCCTATCCTATCCTCTATCCTATCCTATCCTCTATCCTATCCTATCCTCTACCCTATCCTATCCTCTATCCTATCCTATCCTCTATCCTATCCTATCCTCTATCCTATCCTATCCTATCCTCTATCCTATCCTATCCTCTATCGTCTCCTGTCCTCTATCCTATACAATCCCCTATCATATCCTCTATCGTCTCCTATCCTCTATGCTATCCAATCCCCTATCCTATCCTCTATCGTCTCCTATCCTCGGTCCTATCCTATCCTCATTCCTATCCTATCCTCTATCCTATCCTATCCTATATCCTATCCCATCCGCTATCCTATCCTATCCTCTATTCTATCCTATCCTCTATCCTATCCTATCCTCTATCCTATCCAATCATCTATCCTATCCTCTATCCTATCCTCTATCCTATCCTATCCTCAATCCTATCCTATCCTCTATCCTATCCTATCCTCTATCCTATCCTCTATCGTATCCTATCCTCTATCCTATCCAATCCTCTATCCTATCCTCTATCCTATCCTATCCTCTGTCCTATCCACTATCGTATAGTATCCTCTATCCTACCCAATCCTATATCCTATGCTCTATACACTCCAATCCTCTATCCTACCCTATCCTCTATCCTATCCTATCCTCTATCCTATCCTATAATCTATAATATCCTATCCTCTATCCTATCCTATCTTCTATCCTATCCAATCCCCTATCCTATCCTCTATCCTATATTATCCACTATCCTATCGTATTCACTATCCTATCGTATCAACTATCCTATCCATTCCCCTATCCTATCCTCTATTCTATCCTCTATCCTATCCCATCCTCTATCCTATCCTATCCTCTATCCTATCCAATCCTCTATCCTATCCTCTATCCTATCCTATCCTCTATCCTATCCTATCCTCTATCCTATTCTATACTCTACCCTATCCTATCCGCTCTGCTATCCTCTATTCTATCCTCTATCCTATCCTCTATCCTATCCTATCCTCTATCCTATCCTATCCTCTATCCAATCCTATCCTCTACCCTATGCTATCCTCTATTCTATATTATCCTCTATCCTATCCTATCCTCTATCCTATCCTATCCTATCCTCTATCCTGTCCTATCATCTATCGTCTCCAGTCCTCTATCCTATCCAATCCCCTATCCTATCCTCTATCCTATCCTATCCTCTGTCCTATCCAATCCTATATCCTATCCCATCCGCTATCCTATCCTATCCTCTATCCTATCCTATCCTCTATCCTATCCTATCCTCTATCCTATCCAATCCTCTTTCCTATCCTCTATCCTATCCTATCCTCTATCCTATCCTATCCTATATCCTATCCCATCCGCTATCCTATCCTATCCTCTATCCTATCCTATCCTCTATCCTATCCTATCCTCTATCCTATCCTATGCTATCCTCTATCCTATCCTATCCTCTATCCTATCCTATCCTCTATCCTATCCTCTATCCTATCCTATCCTCTATCCTATCCTATCCTCTATCCTATCCTATCCTCTATCCTATCCTCTATCCTATCCTATCATCTATCCTATCCTATCCTCTATCCTATCCTATCCTCTATCCTATCCTATTCTCCATCCTATCCTATCCTCTATCCTATCCTATCCTCTATCCTATCCTATCCTCTATCCTATCCTATCCTCTATCCTATCCTATCCTCTATCCTATCCTATCCTCTATCCTATCCTATCCTCTATCCAATCCTATCCTCTATCCTATCCTATCCTCTATCCTACGCTATCCTCTATCCTATCCTATCCTCTATCCTATCCAATCCAATATCCTATCCTATCCGCTATCCTGTCCTACCCTCTATCCTATAATATCACCTATTCTATCCAATCCTCTATCCTATCCTCTATCCTATCCTATCCTCTGTCCTATCCACTATCGTATCCTATCCTCTATCCTATCCAATCCTATATCCTATCCTCTATACACTCCAATCCTCTATCCTATCCTATCCTCTATCCTATCCTATCCTCTATCTTATCCTATCCTCTATCCTATCCTATCCTCATTCCTATCCTATCCTCTATCCTATCCTATCCTCCATCCTATCCTATCCTCTATCCTATCCTATCCTCTATCCTATCCTATCCTCTATCCTATCCTATCCTGTATACTATCCTATCCTCTATCCTATCCTATCCTCTATCCTATCCTATCCTCTATCCTATTCTATATTCTATCCGATCCTATCCGATCCTCTATCTTATCCTATCCTCTATCCTATCCTATCCTCATTCCTATACTATCCTCTATCCTATCCTATCCTCTATCCTGTTCTATACTCTACCCTATTCCTATCCGCTATCCTATCCTATCGTCCATCCTATCCTATCCTCTATCCTATCCAATCCTATATCCTATCCTATCCGCTATCCTCTCCTACCCTCTATCCTATAATATCACCTATTCTATCCAATCTTCTATCCTATCCTCTATCCTATCCTATCCTCTGTCCTATCCACTATCGTATCCTATCCTCTATCCTGTCCTCTATACACTCCAATCCTCTATCCTATGCTATCCTCTATCCTATACTATCCTGTATCCTATCCTATCCTCTATCCTATCCTATCCTCTATAATATCCTATCCTCTATCCTAGCCTATCCTCTATCCTATACTATCCTCTATCCTATCCTATCCTCTATCCTATCCTATCCTCTATCCAATCCTATCCTCTATCCTATCCTATCCTCTATAATATCCTATCTTCTATCCTATCCTATCCTCTATCCTATCCTATCCTCTATCCTATCCTATCCTCTATCCTATCCTATCTTCTCTATCCTATTCTATATTCTATCCGATCCTATCCGATAATCTATCTTATCCTATCCTGTATCCTATCCTATCCTCATTCCTATCCTATCCTCTATCCTATCCTATCCTCTATCCTGTTCTATACTCTACCCTATTCCTATCCGCTATCCTATCCTATCCTCCATCCTATCCTATCCTCTATCCTATCCAATCCTATATCCTATCCTCTATCCTATCCTATCCTCATTCCTATCCTATCCTCTATCCTATCCTATTCTCCATCCTATCCTATCCTCTATCCTATCCTATCCTCTATCCTATCCTATCCTCTATCCTATCCTATCCTCTATCCTATCCTATCCTCTATCCTATCCTATCCTCTATCCTATCCTATCCTCTATCCTATCCTATCCTCTATCCAATCCTATCCTCTATCCTATCCTATCCTCTATCCTACGCTATCCTCTATCCTATCCTATCCTCTATCCTATCCAATCCAATATCCTATCCTATCCGCTATCCTGTCCTACCCTCTATCCTATAATATCACCTATTCTATCCAATCCTCTATCCTATCCTCTATCCTATCCTATCCTCTGTCCTATCCACTACCGTATCCTATCCTGTATCCTATCCTATCCTCTATCCTATCCTATCCTCTATCCTATCCTCTATCCTATCCTATCCTCTGTCCTATCCACTATCGTATCCTATCCTCTATCCTATCCAATCCTATATCCTATCCTCTATACACTCCAATCCTCTATCCTATCCTATCCTCTATCCTATCCTATCCTCCATCCTATCCTATCCTCTATCCTATCCAATCCTATATCCTATCCTATCCGCTATCCTGTCCTACCCTCTATCCTAGAATATCACCTATTCTATCCAATCCTCTATCCTATCCTCTATCCTATCCTATCCTCTGTCCTATCCACTATCGTATAATATCCACTATCCTATCCAATCCTATATCCTATCCTCTATACACTCCAATCCTCTATCCTATCCTATCCTCTATCCTATCCTATCCTCTATCCTATCCTATCCTCTATCCTATCCTATCCTCTATCCTATCCTATCCTCTATCCTATTCTATATTCTATCCGATCCTATCCGATCCTCTATCTTATCCTATCCTCTATCCTATCCTATCCTCATTCCTATACTATCCTCTATCCTATCCTATCCTCTATCCTGTTCTATACTCTACCCTATTCCTATCCGCTATCCTATCCTATCGTCCATCCTATCCTATCCTCTATCCTATCCAATCCTATATCCTATCCTATCCGCTATCCTCTCCTACCCTCTATCCTATAATATCACCTATTCTATCCAATCTTCTATCCTATCCTCTATCCTATCCTATCCTCTGTCCTATCCACTATCGTATCCTATCCTCTATCCTATCCAATCCTATATCCTGTCCTCTATACACTCCAATCCTCTATCCTATGCTATCCTCTATCCTATACTATCCTCTATCCTATCCTATCCTCTATCCTATCCTATCCTCTATAATATCCTATCCTCTATCCTATCCTATCCTCTATCCTATCCTATCCTCTATCCTATCCTGTCCTCTATCCTATCCTATCCTCTATCCAATCCTATCCTCTATCCTATCCTATCCTCTATAATATCCTATCCTCTATCCTATCCTATCCTCTATCCTATCCTATCCTCTATCCTATCGTATCTTCTCCATTCCTATTCTATATTCTATCCGATCCTATCCGATAATCTATCTTATCCTATCCTGTATCCTATCCTATCCTCATTCCTATCCTATCCTCTATCCTATCCTATCCTCTATCCTATCCTATCCTCTATCCAATCCTATCCTCTATCCTATCCTATCCTCTATCCTACGCTATCCTCTATCCTATCCTATCCTCTATCCTATCCAATCCAATATCCTATCCTATCCGCTATCCTGTCCTACCCTCTATCCTATAATATCACCTATTCTATCCAATCCTCTATCCTATCCTCTATCCTATCCTATCCTCTGTCCTATCCACTATCGTATCCTATCCTCTATCCTATCCAATCCTATATCCTATCCTCTATACACTCCAATCCTCTATCCTATCCTATCCTCTATCCTATCCTATCCTTTATCCTATCCTATCTTCTATAATATCCTATCCTCTATCCTATCCTATCCTCTATCCTATCCAATCCTATATCCTATCCTCTATACACTCCAATCCTCTATCCTATCCTATCCTCTATCCTATCCTATCCTCTATCTTATCCTATCCTCTATCCTATCCTATCCTCATTCCTATCCCATCCTCTATCCTATCCTATCCTCATTCCTATCCTATCCTCATTCCTATCCTATCCTCATTCCTATCCTATGCTCTATCCTATCCTATCCTCTATCCTATTCTATACTCTACCCTATCCTATCCGCTATCCTATCCTATCCTCCATCCTATCCTATCCTCTATCCTATCCAATCCTATATCCTATCCTGTCCGCTATCCTGTCCTACCCTCAATCCTATAATATCACCTATTCTATCCAATCCTCTATCCTATCCTCTATCCTATCCTATCCTCTGTCCTATCCACTATCGTATAGTATCCTCTATCCTATCCAATCCTATATCCTATCCTCTATACACTCCAATCCTCTATCCTACCCTATCCTCTATCCTATCCTATCCTCTATCCTATCCTATCCTCTATCCTATCCAATCCTCTATCCTATCCTCTATCCTATCCAATCCTCTATCCTATCCTCTATCCTATCCTCTATCCTATCCTCTATCCTATCCTCTATCCTATCCTATCCTCAATCCTATCCTATCCTCTATCCTATCCTATCCTCAATCCTATCCTATCCTCTATCCTATCCTATCCTCTATCCTATCCTCTATACTATCCTATCCTCTATTCTATCCTATCCTCTATCCTATCCTATCCTCTATCCTATCCTATCCTCCATCCTATCCTATCCTCTATCCTATCCAATCCTATATCCTATTCTATCCGCTATCCTGTCCTACCCTCTATCCTATAATATCACCTATTCTATCCAATCCTCTGTCCTATCCACTATCGTATAGTATCCTCTATCCTATCCAATCCTATATCCTATCCTCTATACACTCCAATCCTCTATCCTACCCTATCCTCCATCTTATCCTATCTTCTATCCTATCCTACCCTCTATAATATCCTATCCTCTATCCTATCATATCCTCTATCCTATCCTATCCTCATTCCTATCGTATCCTCTATCCTATCCAATCCTCTATCCTATTCTATACTCTACCCTATCCTATCCGCTATCCTATCCTATCCTCTATCCTATCCTATCCTCTATCCTATCCTATCCTTTATCCTATCCTATCCTCTATCCTATCCTGTCCTCTATCCTATCCTATCCTCTATCCTATCCTATCCTCTATCCTATCCTCTCCTATCCTCTATCCTATCCAATCCTCTATAATATCCTATCCTCTATTCTATCCTCTATCTTATCCTATCCTCTATCCTATCCTATCCTCATTCCTATCCTATCCTCATTCCTATCCTATCCTATCCTCTATCCTATCCTATCCTCTATTATGTTCTATACTCTACCCAATCCTATCCGCTATCCTATCCTATCCTCTATCCTATGCTATCCTCTATCCTATCCTATCCTCTATCCTATCCAATCCAATATCCTATCCTATCCGCTATCCTGTCCTACCCTCTATCCTATAATATCACCTATTCTATCCAATCCTCTATCCTATCCTATCCTCTGTCCTATCCACTATCGTATCCTGTCCTCTATCCTATCCAATCCTATATCCTATCCTCTATACACTCCAATCCTCTATCCTATCCTATCCTCTATCCTATCCTATCCTCTATCTTATCCTATCCTCTATCCTATCCTATCCTCATTCCTCTCCTATCCTCTATCCTATCCTATCCTCCATCCTATCCTATCCTCTATCCTATCCTATCCTCTATCCTATCCTATTCTCTATCCTATCCTATCCTCTATCCTATCCTATCCTCTATCCTATCCTATCCTCTATCCAATCCTATCCTCTATCCTATCCTATCCTCTATCCTACGCTATCCTCTATCCTATCCTATCCTCTATCCTATCCAATCCAATATCCTATCCTATCCGCTATCCTGTCCTACCCTCTATCCTATAATATCACCTATTCTATCCAATCCTCTATCCTATCCTCTATCCTATCCTATCCTCTGTCCTATCCACTATCGTATCCTATCCTCTATCCTATCCAATCCTATATCCTATCCTCTGTCCTATCCACTATCGTATCCTATCCTCTATCCTATCCAATCCTATATCCTATCCTCTATGCACTCCAATCCTCTATCCTATCCTATCCTCTATCCTATCCTAGCCTCCATCCTATCCTATCCTCTATCCTATCCAAACCTATATCCTATCCTATCCGCTATCCTGTCCTACCCTCTATCCTAGAATATCACCTATTCTATCCAATCCTCTATCCTATCCTCTATCCTATCCTATCCTCTGTCCTATCCACTATCGTATAATATCCACTATCCTATCCAATCCTATATCCTATCCTCTATACACTCCAATCCTCTATCCTATCCTATCCTCTATCCTATCCTATCCTTTATCCTATCCTATCTTCTATAATATCCTATCCCTATCCTATCCTATCCTCTATCCTATCCTATCCTCTATCCTATCCTATCGTCTATCCTATCCTATCCACTATCCTATCCTATCCTCTATCCTATCCTATCCGCTATCCTATCCTATCCTCTATCCTATCCAATCCTCTATCCTATCCTATCCTCTATCCTATCCTTTCCTCTATCCTATCCTATCCTCTATCCTGTCCTATCATCTATCGTCTCCAGTCCTCTATCCTATACAATCCCCTATCATATCCTCTATCGTCTCCTATCCTCTATCCTATCCAATCCATTATCCTATCCTCTATCTTATCCTATCCTCTATCCTATCCTATCCTCTATCCTATCCTATCCTCTATCCTATCCAATCCTCTATCCTATCCTCTTTCCTATCCTCTATCCTATCCTCTATCCTATCCTCTATCCTATCCTCTATCCTATCCTCTATCCTATCCTATCCTCTATCCTATCCTCTCCTCTATCCTATCCTATCCTCCATCCTATCCTATCCTCTATCCTATCCTATCCTCTATCCTATCCTATCCTCTATCCTATCCTTTCCTCTATCCTATCCTATCCCTATCCTATCCTATCCTCTATCCTATCCTATCCACTATCCTATCCTATCCTCTATCCTATCCTATCCGCTATCCTATCCTATCCTCTATCCTATCCAATCCTCTATCCTATCCTATCCTCTATCCTATCCTTTCCTCTATCCTATCCTATCCTCTATCCTGTCCTATCATCTATCGTCTCCAGTCCTCTATCCTATACAATCCCCTATCATATCCTCTATCGTCTCCTATCCTCTATCCTATCCAATCCATTATCCTATCCTCTATCTTATCCTATCCTCTATCCTATCCTATCCTCTATCCTATCCTATCCTCTATCCTATCCAATCCTCTATCCTATCCTCTTTCCTATCCTCTATCCTATCCTCTATCCTATCCTCTATCCTATCCTCTATCCTATCCTCTATCCTATCCTATCCTCTATCCTATCCTCTCCTCTATCCTATCCTATCCTCCATCCTATCCTATCCTCTATCCTATCCTATCCTCTATCCTATCCTATCCTCTATCCTATCCTTTCCTCTATCCTATCCTATCCTCTATCCTGTCCTATCATCTATCGTCTCCAGTCCTCTATCCTATACAATCCCCTATCATATCCTCTATCGTCTCCTATCCTCTATCCTATCCAATCCTCATTCCTATCCTATCCTCTATCCTATCCTATCCTCTGTCCTATCCAATCCTATATCCTATCCCATCCGCTATCCTATCCTATCCTCTATCTTATCCTATCCTCTATCCTATGCTATCCTCTATAATATCCTATCCTCTATCCTATCCTATCCTCTATCCTATCCTACCCTCTATCCTATCCTATCCTCTATCCTATCCTATCTTCTATCCTATCCAATCCCCTATCCTATCCTCTATCCTATATTATCCACTATCCTATCGTATTCACTATCCTATCGTATCAACTATCCTATGCATTCCCCTATCCTATCCTCTATTCTATCCTCTATCCTATCCTCTATCCTATCCTCTACCCTATCCTATCCTCCATCCTATCCTATCCTCTATCCTATCCAATCCTATATCCTATCCTGTCCGCTATCCTGTCCTACCCTCAATCCTATAATATCACCTATTCTATCCAATCCTCTATCCTATCCTCTATCCTATCCTATCCTCTGTCCTATCCACTATCGTATAGTATCCTCTATCCTACCCAATCCTATATCCTATGCTCTATACACTCCAATCCTCTATCCTACCCTATCCTCTATCCTATCCTATCCTCTATCCTATCCTATAATCTATAATATCCTATCCTCTATCCTATCCTATCTTCTATCCTATCCAATCCCCTATCCTATCCTCTATCCTATATTATCCACTATCCTATCGTATTCACTATCCTATCGTATCAACTATCCTATCCATTCCCCTATCCTATCCTCTATTCTATCCTCTATCCTATCCTATCCTCTATCCTATCCTATCCTCTATCCTATCCAATCCTCTATCCTATCCTCTATCCTATCCTATCCTCTATCCTATCCTATCCTCTATCCTATTCTATACTCTACCCTATCCTATCCGCTCTGCTATCCTCTATTCTATCCTCTATCCTATCCTCTATCCTATCCTATCCTCTATCCTATCCTATCCTCTATCCAATCCTATCCTCTACCCTATGCTATCCTCTATTCTATATTATCCTCTATCCTATCCTATCCTCTATCCTATCCTATCCTATCCTCTATCCTGTCCTATCATCTATCGTCTCCAGTCCTCTATCCTATCCAATCCCCTATCCTATCCTCTATCCTATCCTATCCTCTGTCCTATCCAATCCTATATCCTATCCCATCCGCTATCCTATCCTATCCTCTATCCTATCCTATCCTCTATCCTATCCTATCCTCTATCCTATCCAATCCTCTTTCCTATCCTCTATCCTATCCTATCCTCTATCCTATCCTATCCTATATCCTATCCCATCCGCTATCCTATCCTATCCTCTATCCTATCCTATCCTCTATCCTATCCTATCCTCTATCCTATCCTATGCTATCCTCTATCCTATCCTATCCTCTATCCTATCCTATCCTCTATCCTATCCTCTATCCTATCCTATCCTCTATCCTATCCTATCCTCTATCCTATCCTATCCTCTATCCTATCCTATCCTCTATCCTATCCAATCCTCTTTCCTATCCTCTATCCTATCCTATCCTCTATCCTATCCTATCCTCTATCCTATCCAATCCTCTATCCTATCCTCTATCCTATCCTATCCTCTATCCTATCCTATCCTCTATCCTATTCTATACTCTACCCTATCCTATCCGCTCTGCTATCCTCTATTCTATCCTCTATCCTATCCTCTATCCTATCCTATCCTCTATCCTATCCTATCCTCTATCCTATCCTATCCTCTATCCTATCCTATCCTATATCCTATCCCATCCGCTATCCTATCCTATCCTCTATCCTATCCTATCCTCTATCCTATCCTATCCTCTATCCTATCCTATCCTCTATCCTATCCTATGCTATCCTCTATCCTATCCTATCCTCTGTCCTATCCACTATCGTATCCTATCCTCTATCCTGTCCTCTATACACTCCAATCCTCTATCCTATGCTATCCTCTATCCTATACTATCCTCTATCCTATCCTATCCTCTATCCTATCCTATCCTCTATAATATCCTATCCTCTATCCTATCCTATCCTCTATCCAATCCTATCCTCTATCCTATCCTAACCTCTATCCTATCCTATCCTCTATCCTATCTTATCCTCTATCCTATTCTATATTCTATCCGATCCTATCCGATCCTCTATCTTATCCTATCCTCTATCCTATCCTATCCTCATTCCTATCCTGTCCTCTATCCTATCCTATCCTCTATCCAATTCTATACTCTACCCTATCCTATCCGCTATCCTATCCTATCCTCTATCCTATCCTATCCTCTATCCTATCCTATCCTCTATCCTATCATATCCTGTATCCTATCCTATCATCTATCCTATCCTATCCTCCATCCTATCCTATCCTCTATCCTATCCTATACTCTATCCTATCCTATCCTCTATCCTATCCTGTCCTATCCTATCCTCTATCCTATCCAATCGTCTATCCTATCCTATCCTCTATCCTATCCTATCCTCTATCCTATCCTATCCTCTATCCTATCCTATCCTCTGTCATATCCTATCCTCTATCCTATCCTATCCTATCCTCTATCCAATCCTATCCTCTATCCTATCCTATCCAATATCATATCCTATCCTCTATCCTATCCTATCCTCTATCCTACCCACTATCGTATCCTATTCTCTATCCTATCCAATCCTATATCCCGTCCTCTATAAAATCCAATCCTCTATCCTATAATATCCTCTATCCTATCCTATCCTCTATCCTATCCTATCCTCTATAATATCCTATCCTCTATCCTATTCTATCCTCTACCCTATCCTATCCGCTATCCTATGCTATCCTCTATACTATCCAATCCCCTATCCTATGCTCTATCCGATCATATCCTATCCTCTATAATTTCGTATCCTCTATCCTATCCTATTCTCTATCCTATCCAATCCCATATCCTATCCTATCCGCAATCCTGTCCTATCCTATATCCTATAATATCCCCTATCTTATCCAATCCTCTATCCTATCCTCTATCCTATCCTCTATCCTATCCTATCCTCTATTATATCCCATCCTCTATCCCGTCCACTATCGTATCCTATTCTCTATCCTATCCTATCCTCCATCCTATCCTATCCTCTATCCTATCCTATCCTCTATCCTATCCTATCCTCTATCCTATCCTATCCTCTATCCTATCCTATCCTCTATCCTATCCTATCCTCTATCCTATCCTATCCTCTATCCTATCCTATCCTCTATCCTATCCTATCCTCTATCCTATCCTATCCTCTATCCTATCCTATCCTCTATCCTATCCTATCCTCTCCTCTATCCTATCCTATCCTCTATCGTCTCCAGTCCTCTATCCTATACAATCCCCTATCATATCCTCTATCGCCTCCTACCCTCTATCCTATCCAATCCCCTATCCTTTCCTCTATTCGATCCTCTCCTCTATAATATCGAATCCTCTATCCTATCCTGTGCTCTATCCTATAATATCATCCATCCTATCCTATTCTCTATCCTATCGTATCAACTATCCTATCCAATCCCCTATCCTATCCTCTTTTCTATCCTCTATCCTATCCTCTATCCTATCCAATCCTCTATCCTATCCTATCCTCTATCCTATCCTATCCTCTATCCTATCCTATCCTCTATCCTATCCTATCCTCTATCCTATCCTATCCTCTATCCTATCCTATCCTCTATCCTATCCTATCCTCTATCCAATCCTATCCTCTATCCTATCCTATCCTCTATCCTATCCTATCCTCTATCCTATCCTATCCTCTATCCTATCCTATCCTCTATCCTATCCTATCCTCCATCCTATCCTATCCTCTATCCTATCCTATCCTCTATCCTATCCTATCCTCTATCCTATCCTATCCTCTATCCTATCCTATCCTCTATCCTATCCTATCCTCTATCCTATCCTATCCTCTATCCTATCCTATCCTCTATCCTATCCTATCCTCTCCTCTATCCTATCCTATCCTCTATCGTCTCCAGTCCTCTATCCTATACAATCCCCTATCATATCCTCTATCGCCTCCTACCCTCTATCCTATCCAATCCCCTATCCTATCCTCTATCTTATCCTATCCTCTATCCTATCCTATCCTCAATCCTATCATATCCTCTATCCTATCCTATCCTCTATCCTATCCAATCCTATATCCTATCCTATCCGCTATCCTGTCCTATCCTCTATCCTATAATATCCCCTATCCTATCCAATCCTCTATCCTATCCTCTATCCTATCCTATCCTCTATCCTATCCAATCCCCTATCCTTTCCTCTATTCGATCCTCTCCTCTATAATATCGAATCCTCTATCCTATCCTGGGCTCTATCCTATAATATCATCCATCCTATCCTATTCTCTATCCTATCGTATCAACTATCCTATCCAATCCCCTATCCTATCCTCTTTTCTATCCTCTATCCTATCCTCTATCCTATCCAATCCTCTATCCTATCCTATCCTCTATCCTATCCTATCCTCTATCCTATCCTATCCTCTATCCTATCCTATCCTCTATCCTATCCTATCCTCTATCCTATCCTATCCTCTATCCTATCCTATCCTCTATCCAATCCTATCCTCTATCCTATCCTATCCTCTATCCTATCCTATCCTCTATCCTATCCTATCCTCTATCCTATCCTATCCTCTATCCTATCCTATCCTCCATCCTATCCTATCCTCTATCCTATCCTATCCTCTATCCTATCCTATCCTCTATCCTATCCTATCCTCTATCCTATCCTATCCGCTATCCTGTCCTATCCTCTATCCTATAATATCCCCTATCCTATCCAATCCCCTATCCTATCCTCTATCCTATCCTATCCTCTATCGTATCCTATCCTCTATCCTATCCAATCCCCTATCCTATCCTCTATCGTCTCCTATCCTCTATCCTATCCAATCCCCTATCCTATCCTCCATCCTATCCTATCCTCTGTCCTATCCTATCCTCTATCCTATAATATCATCTATCCTATCCTATCCTCTATCCTGTTCTATTCTCTATCCTATCCTCTATCCTATCCTATCCTCTATCGTCTCCTATCTTCTATCCTATCCAATCCCCTATCCTATCCTCTATCCTATATTATCCACTATCCTATCCTGTTCTCTAACCTATCGTATCAACTATCCTATCCATTCCCCTATCCTATCCTCTATTCTATCCTCTATATTATCCTCTATCCTATCCTATCCTCTATCCTTTCCCATTCTCTATCCTATCCTCTATCCTATCCTATCCTCTGTCCTATCCACTATCGTATAATATCCACTATCCTATACAATCCTATATCCTATCCTCTATACACTCCAATCCTCTATCCTATCCTATCCTCTGTCCTATCCTATCCTCTATCCTATCCTATCCTCTATCCTATCCTATCCTCTATCCTATCCTCTCCTCTATCCTATCCTATCCTCCATCCTATCCTATCCTCTATCCTATCCTATCCTCTATCCTACCCTATCCTCTATCCTATCCCATCCTCTATCCAATCCTATCCTCTATCCTGTTCTATTCTCTATCCTATCCTCTATCCTATCCTATCCTCTATCGTCTGCTATCTTCTATCCTATCCATTCCCCTATCCTATCCTCTATTCTATCCTCTATCCTATCCTCTATCCTATCCTATCCTCTATCCTTTCCCATTCTCTATCCTATCCTCTATCCTATCCTATCCTCTGTCCTATCCACTATCGTATAATATCCTCTATCCTATACAATCCTATATCCTATCCTCTATACACTCCAATCCTCTATCCTATCCTATCCTCTATCCTATCCTATCCTCTATCCCATCCTATCCTCTATCCTATCCTCTCCTTTATCCTATCCTATCCTCCATCCCATCCTATCCTCTATCCTATCCTCTCCTTTATCCTATCCTATCCTCCATCCCATCCTATCCTCTATCCTATCCTCTATCCTATCCTATCCTCTATCCTATCCTATCCTCTATCCAATCCTATCCTATCCTCCATCCTATCCAATCCTATATCCTATCCTATCCGCTAGCCTATCCTATCCTCTATCCTATCCTATCGTCTATCCTATCCTATCCTCTATCCTATCCAATCCTCTATCCTATCCCCTATCCTATCCTCTATCCTATCCTCTATCCTATCCTATCCTCAATCCTATAATATCCTCTATCCTATCCTATCATCTATCCTATCCTATCCTCTATAATTTCGTATCCTCTATCCTATCCTATCCTCTATCCTATCCAATCCTATATCCTATCCTATCCGCTATCCTGTCCTATCCTCTATCCTATCCAATCCTATGTCCTATACTCTATCGTATCCTATTCTCTATCCTATCCTATCCTCCATCCTATCCTATCCTCTATCCTATCCAATCCCCTATCCTTTCCTCTATTCGATCCTCTCCTCTATAATATCGAATCCTCTATCCTATCCTGTGCTCTATCCTATAATATCATCCATCATATCCTATTCTCTATCCTATCGTATCAACTATCCTATCCAATCCCCTATCCTATCCTCTGTCCTATCCAATCCCCTATCCTATCCTCCATCCTATCCTATCCTCTGTCCTATCCTATCCTCTATCCTATAATATCATGTATCCTATCCTATCCTCTATCCTGTTCTATTCTCTATGCTATCCTCTATCCTATCCTATCCTCTATCCTTTCCCATTCTCTATCCTATCCTCTGTCCTATCCACTATCGTATATTATCCTCTATCCTATACAATCCTATATCCTATCCTATATACACTCCAATCCTCTCTCCTATCCTATCCTCTATCCTATCCTATCCTCTGTCCTATCCTATCCTCTATAATATCCTATCCTCTATCCTATCCTATCCTCTATCCTATCCTATCCTGTATCCTATCCTCTCCTCTATCCTATCCTATCCTCCATCCTATCCTATCCTCTATCCTATCCTATCCTCTATCCTATCGTATCCTATCCTCTGTCCCATCCTATCATGTATCCTATCCAATCCTATGTCCTATACTCTATCGTATCCTATTCTCTATCCTATCCTATCCTCCATCCTATCCTATCCTCTATCCTATCCTATCCTCTATCCTATCCAATCCTATGTCCTATACTCTATCGTATCCTATTCTCTATCCTATCCTATCCTCCATCCTATCCCTATCCTCTATCCTATCCAATCCCCTATCCTATCCTCTATCGTCTCCTATCCTCTATCCTATCCAATCCCCTATCCTATCCTCCATCCTATCCTATCCTCTGTCCTATCCTATCCTCTTTCCTATAATATCATCTATCCTATCCTATCCTCAATCCTGTTCTATCCTCTATCCTATCCTATCCTCTATCCTATCCTATCCTCTATCCTATCCTATCTTCTATCGTATCCTATCCTCTATCCTATCCTATCCTCTAGCCTATCCTATCCTCTATCCTATCCTATCCTCTATCCTATCCTATCCTCTATCCTATCCTATCCTGTATCGTATGCTATCCTCTATCGTCTCCTGTCCTCCATCCTATCCCATCCTCTATTCTATCCTATCCTATCCTCCATCCTATTATATCCACTATCCTATCCTATCCTGTATCCTATTCTATACTCTACTATCCAATCCACAGTCCTATGCTATCCTATCCTCTATCCTGTCATATCCTCTGCCCTATCCAATCCTCTATCCTATCCTCTATCCGATTTTATCCTCTATCCTATCCTCTATCCTATCCGATCCTCTATCCTATCCTATCCTATCCTCAATCCTATCCTATCCTCTATCCTATCCTACCCTCTATCCTATTCTATAGTCTATCCTTTCCTCTATCCTATGCTCTATCCTATCCAATCCTCTATCCTCTCCTTTATCCCGTCCTATCCTCAATCCTATCCTATCCTCTATCCTAACATATCCTGTATCCTATCCTATCCTCTATTCTATCCTATCCTCTATCCTATTATATACTCTATGCTATCCAATCCCCTATCCGATCCTCTATCCTATCCTATCCTCTATCCCATCCTGTCCTCAATCCTATCCTATCCTCTATCCTATAATTTCCTCTGTACCATCCAAACACCTTTCCTATCCTCTATCCGATCCTATCCTCTATTATATCCAATCCACTGCCCTATCCTATCCTATCCTCTATCCTATCATATCCTCTGTCCTATCCAATCCCCTATCCTATCCTCTATCCGATCGTATCCTCTATTATATCCTATCCTATCCTCCATCCTATTATATCCTCGATCATATCCTATCATCTATCCTATCCAATCCCCTATCCTATCCTCTATCCGATTCTATCCACTATTCTATCCTCTATCCTATCCTATCCTCTATCCTATCCTATCCTCTATCCTAGCCTATCCTCTATCCTATCCTATCCTCTATCCTATCCTATCCTCTATCCTATCCTATCCTCTATCCTATCCTATCCTCTATCCTATCCTATCTACGATCCTATCCTATCCTCTATCCTATCCAATCACCTATCCTATCCTCTATCCGACCCTATCCTCTATCCTATCCTCTATCCTATCCAATCCCCTATCCTATCCTCTATCCTCTATTCTATCCTCTATTATATCCTATCCTCTATCCTATCCAATCCACTATCCTATCATATCCTCTGTCCTATCCAATCCCCTATCCTGTCCTCTATTATATCCTATCCTCTTTCCTATCCTATCCTCTATCCTATCCTATCCTCTATCCTATCCTATCCTCTATCCTATCCTATTCTATATCCTATCCTATCCTCTATCCTATCCTATCCTCTATCCTATCCTATCATCTATCCTATCCTATCCTGTATCCGATCCTATCCTCTATCCTATCCTATCCTCTATCCTCTCCTATCCTCTATCCTATCCTATCCTCTATCCTATCCTATCCTGTATCCTAACCGATCCTCTATCCTATCCTATCCTCTATAATATCCTATCCTATCCTCTATCGTATCCTCTCCTCTATCCTATCCTATCCTGTATCCTATCCTATCCTCTATCCTACCCTATCCTCTATCCTATCCTATTCTATATCCTATCCTATCCTCTATCCTATCCTATCCTCTATCCTATCCTATCATCTATCCTATCCTATCCTGTATCCTATCCTATCCTCTATCCTATCCTATCCTATATCCTCTCCTATCCTCTATCCTGTCCTATCCTCCATCCTATCGAATCCCCTATCCTACCCTCTATCGTCTCCTATCCTCTATCCTATCCAATCCCCTATCCTATCCTCTATGCGATACTATCCTCTATCCTATCCTATCACCTATAATATCGTATCCAGTGTCCTATCCTATCCTCTATCCTATCCTATCCTGTATCCTATCCTCTATCCTATCCTATCCTGTATCCTATCCTATCCTCTATTGTATCCTATCCTGTATCCTATCCTATCCTCTATCCTATCCTATCCTCTATCCTATCCTATTTTCTATCCTATCCCATCCTCTATCCTATCCTATCCTCTATCCTATCCTATCCTGTATCCTATCCTATCCTCTATCCTATCCTATACTCTATCCTATCCTATCCTCTATGCTATCCTATCCTGTGTCCTATCCAATCCTCTATCCTATCATATCCTCTATCCTATCCTATTCTGCATCCTATCCGATCCTCTATCCTATCCTATCCTCTATCATATCCTATCCTATCCTCTATCCTATCCTATCCTCTATCCTATCCTCTATCCTATCCTATCCTGTATCCTATCCTATCCTCTATCCTATCCTATCACCTATAATATCGTATTCTGTGTCCTATCCTATCCTCTATCCTATCCTATCCTCTATCCTATCCTATCCTGTATCCTATCCTATCCTCTATCCTATCCTATGCTCTATCCTATCCTATCCTCTATCCTATCCTATTCTATATCCTATCCTATCCTCTATCCTATCCTATCCTGTATCCTATCCGATCCTCTATCCTATCCTATCCTCTATAATATCCTATCCTATCCTCTATCCTATCCTCTCCTCTATCCTATCCTATCCTCTATCCTATCCTATCCTGTATCCTATCCTATCCTCTATCCTCTATCCTCTATCCTATCCTATCCTCTATCCTATCCTATCCTCTATCCTATCCTATCCTCTATCCTATCCTATCCTCTATCCTATCCTATCCTCTATCCTATCCTATCCTCTATCCTATCCTATCCTCTATCCTATCCTATCCTCTATCCTATCCTATCCTCTATCCTATCCTATCCTCTATCCTATCCTATCCTCTATCCTATCCTATCCTCTATCCTATCCTATCCTGTATCCTATCCTATAATCTATCCTATCCTATGCTCTATCCTATCCTATCCTCTATCCTATCCTATTCTATATCCTATCCTATCCTCTATCCTATCCTATCCTCTATCCTATCCTATCCTCTACCCTATCCTATCCTGTATCCTATCCTATCCTCTATCCTATCCTATCCTGTGTCCTATCCAATCCTCTATCCTATCATATCCTCTATCCTATCCTATTCTGCATCCTATCCGATCCTCTATCCTATCCTATCCTCTATCCTATCCTATTCTATATCCTATCCTATCCTCTATCCTATCCTATCATCTATCCTATCCTATCCTGTATCCGATCCTATCCTCTATCCTATCCTATCCTCTATCCTCTCCTATCCTCTATCCTATCCTATCCTCTATCCTATCCTATCCTGTATCCTAACCGATCCTCTATCCTATCCTATCCTCTATAATATCCTATCCTATCCTCTATCCTATCCTCTCCTCTATCCTATCCTATCCTGTATCCTATCCTATCCTCTATCCTATCCTATCCTCTATCCTATCCTATTCTATATCCTATCCTATCCTCTATCCTATCCTATCCTCTATCCTATCCTATCATCTATCCTATCCTATCCTGTATCCTATCCTATCCTCTATCCTATCCTATCCTCTATCCTCTCCTATCCTCTATCCTATCCTATCCTCCATCCTATCGAATCCCCTATCCTACCCTCTATCGTCTCCTATCCTCTATCCTATCCAATCCCCTATCCTATCCTCTATGCGATACTATCCTCTATCCTATCCTATCACCTATAATATCGTATCCTGTGTCCTATCCTATCCTCTATCCTATCCTATCCTGTATCCTATCCTCTATCCTATCCTATCCTGTATCCTATCCTATCCTCTATCCTATCCTATCCTGTATCCTATCCTATCCTCTATCCTATCCTATCCTCTATCCTATCCTATTTTCTATCCTATCCCATCCTCTATCCTATCCTATCCTCTATCCTATCCTATCCTGTATCCTATCCTATCCTCTATCCTATCCTATACTCTATCCTATCCTATCCTCTATCCTATCCTATCCTGTGTCCTATCCAATCCTCTATCCTATCATATCCTCTATCCTATCCTATTCTGCATCCTATCCGATCCTCTATCCTATCCTATCCTCTATCATATCCTATCCTATCCTCTATCCTATCCTATCCTCTATCCTATCCTCTATCCTATCCTATCCTGTATCCTATCCTATCCTCTATCCTAACCTATCCTCTATACTATCCTATCCTGTATCCTATCCTATCCTCTAACCTATCCTATCGTCTATTCTATCCTATCCTGTATCCTATCCTATCCTCTATCCTATCCTATGCTCTATCCTATCCTATCCTCTACCCTATCCTATTATATATCGTATCCTATCCTCTATCCTATCCTCTATCGCCTCGTGTACTCTATCCTATCCAATCCCCTATCCTACCCTCAATCGTCTCCTATCCTCTATCCTATCCAATCCCCTATCCTATCCTCTATGCGCTACAATCCTCTATCCTATCCTATCACCTATAATATCGTATCCTGTGTCCTATCCTATCCTCTATCCTATCCTATCCTGTATCCTATCCTATCCTCTATCCTATCCTATCCTGTATCCTATCCTATCCTCTATCCTATCCTATCCTGTATCCTATCCTATTTTCTATCCTCTCCCATCCTCTATCCTATCCTATCCTCTATCCTATCCTATCCTGTATCCTATCCTATCCTCTATCCTATCCTATCCTCTATCCTATCCTATCCTCTATCCTATCCTATCCTCTATCCTATCCTATCCTGTATCCTATCCTATCCTATCCTATCCGCTATCCTATCCTATCGTCTATCCTCTATCCTATCCTATCCCCTATCCTATCCTATCCTATCCTCTATCCTATCCTATTATCTATCCTATACTATCCCCTATCCTATCCCATCCTCTATCCTATCCTATCCTCTATCCTATCCTATTCTGTATCCTATCCTATCCTCTATCCTATCCTATCCTCTATCCTCTCCTATCCTCTATCCTATCCTATCCTCTATCCTATCCTATCCTGTATCCTATCCGATCCCCTATCCTATCCTATCCTCTATAATATCCTATCCTATCCTCTATCCTATCCTCTCCTCTATCCTATACTATCCTGTATCCTATCCTATCCTCTATCCTATCCTATCCTCTATCCTCTCCTATCCTGTATCCTATCCTATCCTCTATCCTATCCTATCCTCTACCCTATCCTATCCTCTATCCTATCCTATCCTCTATCCTATCATTTCCTCTATCCTATCCTATCCTCTATCATATCCTATCCTATCCTCTATCCTATCCTATCCTCTATCCTATCCTATCCTGTATCCTATCCTATCCTCTATCCTATCCTATCCTCTATCCTATCCTATCCTCTATCCTATCCTATCCTATCCTCTATCCTATCCTATCCTGTATCCTATCCTATCCTCTATCCTATCCTATCCTGTATCCTATCCTATTTTCTATCCTATCCCATCCTCTATCCTATCCTATCCTCTATCCTATCCTATCCTGTATCCTATCCTATCCTCTATCCTATCCTATCCTCTATCCTATCCTATCCTCTATCCTATTCTATCCTGTATCGTATCCTATCCTATCCTATCCGCTATCCTATCCTATCCTATATCCTATCCTATCCGCTATCCTATACTATCCTCTATCCTATCCCATCCTCTATCCTATTCTATCCTGTATCCTATCCTATCCTCTATCCTATCCTATCCTCTATCCTATCCTATCCTCTATCCTATCCTATCCTCTATCCTATCCTATCCTCTATCCTATCCTATCCTGTATCCTATTCTATCCTCTATCCTATCCTATCCTCTATCCTATCATATCCAGTATCCTATCCGATCCTCTATCCTATCCTATCCTATATCATATCCTATCCTATCCTCTACCCTATCCTACCCTATGCTCTATCCTATCCTATCCTGTATCCTATCCTATCCTCTATCCTATCCTATCCTCTATCCTATCCTCTATCCTATCCTATCCTGTATCCTATCCTATTCTATATCCTATCCTATCCTCTATCCTATCCTATCCTCTATCCTCTATCCTATCCTATCCCCTATCCTATCCTATCCTATCCTCTATCCTATCCTCTATCCTATCCTATTATCTATCCTATCCTATCCTCTATCCTATACTATCCCCTATCCTATCCCATCCTCTATCCTATCCTATCCTCTATCCTATCCTATCCTCTATCCTATTCTATCCTGTATCGTATCCTATCCTATCCTATCCGCTATCCTATCCTATCCTCTATCGTATCCTATCCCCTATCCTATCCTATCCTATCCTCTATCCTATCCTATTATCTATCCTATCCTATCCGCTATCCTATACTATCCTCTATCCTATCCCATCCTCTATCCTATTCTATCCTGTATCCTATCCTATCCTCTATCCTATCCTATCCTCTATCCTATCCTATCCTCTATACTATCCTATCCTCTATCCTATCCTATCCTCTATCCTATCCTATCCTGTATCCTATCCTATCCTCTATCCTATCCTATGCTCTATCATATCCTATCCTCTATCCTATCCTATTCTATATCCTATCCTATCCTCTATCCTATCCTATCCTCTATCCTATCCTATCCTCTATCCTATCGTATCCTGTATCCTATTCTATCCTCTATCCTATCCTATCCTCTATCCTATCATATCCAGTATCCTATCCGATCCTCTATCCTATCCTATCCTCTATCATATCCTATCCTATCCTCTACCCTATCCTACCCTATCCTCTATCCTATCCTATCCTCTATCCTATCCTATCCTGTATCCTATCCTATCCTCTATCCTATCCTATCCTCTATCCTATCCTATCCTCTATCCTATTCTATCCTGTATCGTATCCTATCCTATCCTATCCGCTATCCTATCCTATCCTATATCCTATCCTATCCGCTATCCTATACTATCCTCTATCCTATCCCATCCTCTATCCTATTCTATCCTGTATCCTATCCTATCCTCTATCCTATCCTATCCTCTATCCTATCCTATCCTCTATCCTATCCTATCCTCTATCCTATCCTATCCTCTATCCTATCCTATCCTGTATCCTATTCTATCCTCTATCTTATCCTATCCTCTATCCTATCATATCCAGTATCCTATCCGATCCTCTATCCTATCCTATCCTCTATCATATCCTATCCTATCCTCTACCCTATCCTACCCTATGCTCTATCCTATCCTATCCTGTATCCTATCCTATCCTGTATCCTATCCTATCCTCTATCCTATCCTCTATCCTATCCTATCCTGTATCCTATCCTATTCTATATCCTATCCTATCCTCTATCCTATCCTATCCTCTATCCTCTATCCTATCCTATCCCCTATCCTATCCTATCCTATCCTCTATCCTATCCTCTATCCTATCCTATTATCTATCCTATCCTATCCTCTATCCTATACTATCCCCTATCCTATCCCATCCTCTATCCTATCCTATCCTCTATCCTATCCTATCCTCTATCCTATTCTATCCTGTATCGTATCCTATCCTATCCTATCCGCTATCCTATCCTATCCTCTATCGTATCCTATCCCCTATCCTATCCTATCCTATCCTCTATCCTATCCTATTATCTATCCTATCCTATCCGCTATCCTATACTATCCTCTATCCTATCCCATCCTCTATCCTATTCTATCCTGTATCCTATCCTATCCTCTATCCTATCCTATCCTCTAACCTATCCTATCCTCTATCCTATCCTATCCTGTATCCTATCCTATCCTCTATCCTATCCTATGCTCTATCCTATCCTATCCTCTACCCTATCCTATTATATATCCTATCCTATCCTCTATCCTATCCTCTATCGCCTCGTGTACTCTATCCTATCCAATCCCCTATCCTACCCTCAATCGTCTCCTATCCTCTATCCTATCCAATCCCCTATCCTATCCTCTATGCGATACTATCCTCTATCCTATCCTATCACCTATAATATCGTATTCTGTGTCCTATCCTATCCTCTATCCTATCCTATCCTCTATCCTATCCTATCCTCTATCCTATCCTATCCTGTATCCTATCCTATCCTGTATCCTATCCTATCCTCTATCCTATCCTTTCCTCTATCCTATCCTATCCTCTATCCTATCCTATCCTCTATACTATCCTATCCTGTATCCTATCCTATCCTCTATCCTATCCTATGCTCTATCCTATCCTATCCTCTATCCTATCCTATTCTATATCCTATCCTATCCTATCCTCTACCCTATCCTACCCTATGCTCTATCCTATCCTATCCTGTATCCTATCCTATCCTCTATCCTATCCTATCCTCTATCCTATCCTCTATCCTATCCTATCCTGTATCCTATCCTATTCTATATCCTATCCTATCCTCTATCCTATCCTATCCTCTATCCTCTATCCTATCCTATCCCCTATCCTATCCTATCCTATCCTCTATCCTATCCTCTATCCTATCCTATTATCTATCCTATCCTATCCTCTATCCTATACTATCCCCTATCCTATCCCATCCTCTATCCTATCCTATCCTCTATCCTATCCTATCCTCTATCCTATTCTATCCTGTATCGTATCCTATCCTATCCTATCCGCTATCCTATCCTATCCTCTATCGTATCCTATCCCCTATCCTATCCTATCCTATCCTCTATCCTATCCTATTATCTATCCTATCCTATCCGCTATCCTATACTATCCTCTATCCTATCCCATCCTCTATCCTATTCTATCCTGTATCCTATCCTATCCTCTATCCTATCCTATCCTCTAACCTATCCTATCCTCTATCCTATCCTATCCTGTATCCTATCCTATCCTCTATCCTATCCTATGCTCTATCCTATCCTATCCTCTACCCTATCCTATTATATATCCTATCCTATCCTCTATCCTATCCTCTATCGCCTCGTGTACTCTATCCTATCCAATCCCCTATCCTACCCTCAATCGTCTCCTATCCTCTATCCTATCCAATCCCCTATCCTATCCTCTATGCGATACTATCCTCTATCCTATCCTATCACCTATAATATCGTATTCTGTGTCCTATCCTATCCTCTATCCTATCCTATCCTCTATCCTATCCTATCCTCTATCCTATCCTATCCTGTATCCTATCCTATCCTGTATCCTATCCTATCCTCTATCCTATCCTTTCCTCTATCCTATCCTATCCTCTATCCTATCCTATCCTCTATACTATCCTATCCTGTATCCTATCCTATCCTCTATCCTATCCTATGCTCTATCCTATCCTATCCTCTATCCTATCCTATTCTATATCCTATCCTATCCTCTATCCTATCCTATCCTGTATCCTATCCGATCCTCTATCCTATCCTATCCTCTATAATATCCTATCCTATCCTCTATCCTATCCTCTCCTCTATCCTATCCTATCCTCTATCCTATCCTATCCTGTATCCTATCCTATCCTCTATCCTCTATCCTCTATCCTCTATCCTCTATCCTATCCTATCCTCTATCCTATCCTATCCTCTATCCTATCCTATCCTCTATCCTATCCTATCCTCTATCCTATCCTATCCTCTATCCTATCCTATGCTCTATCCTATCATATCCTCTATCCTATCCTATTCTATATCCTATCCTATCCTCTATCCTATCCTATCCTGTATCCTATCCGATCCTCTATCCTATCCTATCCTCTATAATATCCTATCCTATCCTCTATCCTATCCTCTCCTCTATCCTATCCTATCCTCTATCCTATCCTATCCTGTATCCTATCCTATCCTCTATCCTATCCTATCCTCTATCCTATCCTATCCTCTATCCTATCCTATCCTGTATCCTATCCTATAATCTATCCTATCCTATGCTCTATCCTATCCTATCCTCTATCCTATCCTATTCTATATCCTATCCTATCCTCTATCCTATCCTATCCTGTATCCTATCCTATCCTCTATCCTATCCTATCCTGTATCCTATCCTATCCTCTATCCTATCCTATCCTATCCTCTATCCTATCCTATCCTCTATCCTATCCTCTATCCTAACCTCTATCCTATCCTCTATCCTATCATCTATCCTATCCTATCCTCTATCCTATCGAATCCCCTATCCTACCCTCTATCGTCTCCTATCCTCTATCCTATCCAATCCCCTATCCTATCCTCTATGCGCTACAATCCTCTATCCTATCCTATCACCTATAATATCGTATCCTGTGTCCTATCCTATCCTCTATCCTATCCTATCCTGTATCCTATCCTATCCTCTATCCTATCCTATCCTGTATCCTATCCTATCCTCTATCCTATCCTATCCTGTATCCTATCATATTTTCTATCCTATCCCATCCTCTATCCTATCCTATCCTCTATCCTATCCTATCCTGTATCCTATCCTATCCTCTATCCTATCCTATCCTCTATCCTATCCTATCCTCTATCCTATCCTATCCTGTATCCTATCCTATCCTATCCTATCCGCTATCCTATCCTATCGTCTATCCTCTATCCTATCCTATCCCCTATCCTATCCTATCCTATCCTCTATCCTATCCTATTATCTATCCTATCCTATCCGCTATCCTATACTATCCCCTATCCTATCCCATCCTCTATCCTATCCTATCCTCTATCCTATCCTATTCTGTATCCTATCCTATCCTCTATCCTATCCTATCCTCTATCCTCTCCTATCCTCTATCCTATCCTATCCTCTATCCTATCCAATCCTGTATCCTATCCGATCCCCTATCCTATCCTATCCTCTATAATATCCTATCCTATCCTCTATCCTACCCTCTCCTCTATCCTATACTATCCTGTATCCTATCCTATCCTCTATCCTATCCTATCCTCTATCCTCTCCTATCCTGTATCCTATCCTATCCTCTATCCTATCCTATCCTCTACCCTATCCTATCCTCTATCCTATCCTATCCTCTATCCTATCATTTCCTCTATCCTATCCTATCCTCTATCATATCCTATCCTATCCTCTATCCTATCCTATCCTCTATCCTATCCTATCCTGTATCCTATCCTATCCTCTATCCTATCCTATCCTCTATCCTATCCTATCCTCTATCCTATCCTATCCTATCCTCTATCCTATCCTATCCTGTATCCTATCCTATCCTCTATCCTATCCTATCCTGTATCCTATCCTATTTTCTATCCTATCCCATCCTCTATCCTATCCTATCCTCTATCCTATCCTATCCTGTATCCTATCCTATCCTCTATCCTATCCTATCCTCTATCCTATCCTATCCTCTATCCTATTCTATCCTGTATCGTATCCTATCCTATCCTATCCGCTATCCTATCCTATCCTATATCCTATCCTATCCGCTATCCTATACTATCCTCTATCCTATCCCATCCTCTATCCTATTCTATCCTGTATCCTATCCTATCCTCTATCCTATCCTATCCTCTATCCTATCCTATCCTCTATCCTATCCTATCCTCTATCCTATCCTATCCTCTATCCTATCCTATCCTGTATCCTATTCTATCCTCTATCCTATCCTATCCTCTATCCTATCATATCCAGTATCCTATCCGATCCTCTATCCTATCCTATCCTATATCATATCCTATCCTATCCTCTACCCTATCCTACCCTATGCTCTATCCTATCCTATCCTGTATCCTATCCTATCCTCTATCCTATCCTATCCTCTATCCTATCCTCTATCCTATCCTATCCTGTATCCTATCCTATTCTATATCCTATCCTATCCTCTATCCTATCCTATCCTCTATCCTCTATCCTATCCTATCCCCTATCCTATCCTATCCTATCCTCTATCCTATCCTCTATCCTATCCTATTATCTATCCTATCCTATCCTCTATCCTATACTATCCCCCATCCTATCCCATCCTCTATCCTATCCTATCCTCTATCCTATCCTATCCTCTATCCTATCCTATCATGTATCCTATCCTATCCTCTATCCTATCCTATGCTCTATCCTATCCTATCCTCTATCCTATCCTATTCTATATTCTATCCTATCCTCTATCCTATCCTATCCTCTATCCTATCCTATCCTCTATCCTATCCTATCCTGTATCCTATCCTATCCTGTATCCTATCCTATCCTCTATCCTATCCTATCCTGTGTCCTATCCAATCCCCTATCCTATCCTCTATGCGATACTATCCTCTATCCTATCCTATCACCTATAATATCGTATCCTGTGTCCTATCCTATCCTCTATCCTATCCTATCTCCTATAATATCGTATCCTGTGTCCTATCCTATCCTCTATCCTATCCTATCCTGTATCCTATCCTATCCTCTATCCTATCCCATCCTCTATCCTATCCTATCCTCTATCCTATCCTATCCTATCCTCTATCCTATCCTCTATCCTATCCTATCCTCTATCCTATCCTATCCTCTATCCTATCCTATCCTGTATCCTATCCTATCCTATCCTATCCGCTATCCTATCCTATCCTCTATCCTATCCTATCCCCTATCCTATCCTATCCTATCCTCTATCCTATCCTATTATCTATCCTATCCTATCCGCTATCCTATACTATCCTCTATCCTATCCCATCCTCTATCCTATCCTATCCTCTATCCTATCCTATCCTCTATCCTATCCTATCCTCTATCCTATCCTATCCTGTATCCTATCCTATCCTCTATCCTCTATCCTCTATCCTATCCTATCCTCTATCCTATCCTATCCTCTATCCTATCCTATCCTCTATCCTATCCTATCCTCTATCCTATCCTATCCTCTATCCTATCCTATCCTGTATCCTATCCTATCCTCTATCCTATCCTATGCTCTATCCTATCCTATCCTCTATCCTATAATATTCTATATCCTATCCTATCCTCTATCCTATCCTATCCTCTATCCTATCCTATCCTCTATCCTATCCTATCCTGTATCCTATCCTATCCTCTATCCTATCCTATCCTGTGTCCTATCCTATCCTCTATCCTATCCTATTCTATATTCTATCCTATCCTCTATCCTATCCTATCCTCTATCCTATCCTATCCTCTATCCTATCCTATCCTGTATCCTATCCTATCCTGTATCCTATCCTATCCTCTATCCTATCCTATCCTGTGTCCTATCCAATCCCCTATCCTATCCTCTATGCGATACTATCCTCTATCCTATCCTATCACCTATAATATCGTATCCTGTGTCCTATCCTATCCTCTATCCTATCCTATCTCCTATAATATCGTATCCTGTGTCCTATCCTATCCTCTATCCTATCCTATCCTGTATCCTATCCTATCCTCTATCCTATCCCATCCTCTATCCTATCCTATCCTCTATCCTATCCTATCCTATCCTCTATCCTATCCTCTATCCTATCCTATCCTCTATCCTATCCTATCCTCTATCCTATCCTATCCTGTATCCTATCCTATCCTATCCTATCCGCTATCCTATCCTATCCTCTATCCTATCCTATCCCCTATCCTATCCTATCCTATCCTCTATCCTATCCTATTATCTATCCTATCCTATCCGCTATCCTATACTATCCTCTATCCTATCCCATCCTCTATCCTATCCTATCCTCTATCCTATCCTATCCTCTATCCTATCCTATCCTCTATCCTATCCTATCCTGTATCCTATCCTATCCTCTATCCTCTATCCTCTATCCTATCCTATCCTCTATCCTATCCTATCCTCTATCCTATCCTATCCTCTATCCTATCCTATCCTCTATCCTATCCTATCCTCTATCCTATCCTATCCTGTATCCTATCCTATCCTCTATCCTATCCTATGCTCTATCCTATCCTATCCTCTATCCTATAATATTCTATATCCTATCCTATCCTCTATCCTATCCTATCCTCTATCCTATCCTATCCTCTATCCTATCCTATCCTGTATCCTATCCTATCCTCTATCCTATCCTATCCTGTGTCCTATCCAATCCTCTATCCTATCATATCCTCTATCCTATCCTATCCTCTACCCTATCCTATTATATATCCTATCCTATCCTCTATCCTATCCTCTATCGCCTCGTGTACTCTATCCTATCCAATCCCCTATCCTACCCTCTATCGTCTCCTATCCTCTATCCTATCCAATCCCCTATCCTATCCTCTATGCGATACTATCCTCTATCCTATCCTATCACCTATAATATCGTATTCTGTGTCCTATCCTATCCGCTATCCTATACTATCCTCTATCCTATCCCATCCTCTATCCTATCCTATCCTCTATCCTATCCTATCCTCTATCCTATCCTATCCTCTATCCTATCCTATCCTATCCTGTATCCTATCCTATCCTCTATCCTCTATCCTCTATCCTATCCTATCCTCTATCCTATCCTATCCTCTATCCTATCCTATCCTCTATCCTATCCTATCCTCTATCCTATCCTATCCTATCCTGTATCCTATCCTATCCTCTATCCTCTATCCTCTATCCTATCCTATCCTCTATCCTATCCTATCCTCTATCCTATCCTATCCTCTATCCTATCCTATCCTCTATCCTATCCTATCATGTATCCTATCCTATCCTCTATCCTATCCTATGCTCTATCCTATCCTATCTTCTATCCTATCCTATTCTATATCCTATCCTATCCTCTATCCTATCCTATCCTCTATCCTATCCTATCCTCTATCCTATCCTATCCTATCCTGTATCCTATCCTATCCTGTATCCTATCCCATCCTCTATCCTATCCTATCCTATCCTATCCTCTATCCTATCCTATCCTCTATCCTATCCTATCCTCTATCCTATCCTATCCTCTATCCTATCCTATCCTGTATCCTATCCTATCCTCTATCCTCTATCCTATCCTATCTTCTATCCTATCCTATCCTCTATCCTATCCTATCCTCTATCCTATCCTATCCTGTATCCTATCCTATCCTATCCTCTATCCTATCCTATCCTCTATCCTATCCTATCCTGTATCCTATCCTATCCTATCCTATCCTATCCGCTATCCTATCCTATCCTCTATCCTATCCTATCCCCTATTCTATCCTATCCTCTATCCTATCCTATTATCTATCCTATCCTATCCTCTATCCTATCCTATCCTCTATCCTATCCTATCCTCTATCCTATCCTATCCTCTATCCTATCCTATCCTCTATCCTATCCTATCCTCTATCCTATCCTATCCTCTATCCTATCCTCTATCCTATCCTCTATCCTATCCTCTATCCTATCCTCTATCCTATCCTATCCTCTATCCTATCCTCTATCCTATCCTATCCTCTATCCTATCGAATCCCCTATCTACCCTCTATCGTCTCCTATCCTCTATCCTATCCAATCCCCTATCCTATCCTCTATGCGATACTATCCTCTATCCTATCCTATCACCTATAATATCGTATCCTGTGTCCTATCCTATCCTCTATCCTATCCTATCCTCTATCCTATTCTATCCTGTATCCTATCCTATCCTCCATCCTATCCTATCCTGTATCCTATCCTATTTTCTATCCTATCCCATCCTCTATCCTATCCTATCCTCTATCCTATCCTATCCTGTATCCTATCCTATCCTCTATCCTATCCTATCCTCTATCCTATCCTATCCTCTTTCCTATCCTATCCTGTATTATATCCTATCCTATCCTATCCTATCCGCTATCCTATCCTATCCTCTATCCTATCCTATCCCCTATCCTATCCTATCCTATCCTCTATCCTATCCTATTATCTATCCTATCCTATCCGCTATCCTATACTATCCTCTATCCTATCCCATCCTCTATCCTATCCTATCCTCTATCCTATCCTATCCTCTATCCTATTCTATCCTCTATCCTATCCTATCCTGTATCCTATCCTATCCTATCCTATCCGCTATCCTATCCTATCCTCTATCCTATCCTATCCCCTATCCTATCCTATCCTATCCTCTATCCTATCCTATTATCTATCCTATCCTATCCGCTATCCTATACTATCCTCTATCCTATCCCATCCTCTATCCTATCCTATCCTCTATCCTATCCTATCCTCTATCCTATCCTATCCTCTATCCTATCCTATCCTGTATCCTATCCTATCCTCTATCCTCTATCCTCTATCCTATCCTATCCTCTATCCTATCCTATCCTCTATCCTATCCTATCCTCTATCCTATCCTATCCTGTATCCTATCCTATCCTCTATCCTATCCTATCCTCTATCCCATCCTATCCTGTATCCTATCCTATCCTATCCTATCCTATCCGCTATCCTATCCTATCCTCTATCCTATCGAATCCCCTATCCTACCCTCTATCGTCTCCTATCCTCTATCCTATCCAATCCCCTGTCCTATCCTCTATGCGATACTATCCTCTATCCTATCCTATCACCTATAATATCGTAT
Source organism: Halictus rubicundus (assembly GCF_050948215.1). NCBI lineage: Eukaryota > Metazoa > Arthropoda > Insecta > Hymenoptera > Halictidae > Halictus > Halictus rubicundus. Next base: position 400,106 of record NW_027488746.1, on the reverse strand, counting down.
CCTGTGTCCTATCCTATCCTCTATCCTATCCTATCACCTATAATATCGTATCCTGTATCCTATCCTATTTTCTATCCTATCCCATCCTCTATCCTATCCTATCCTCTATCCTATCCTATCCTGTATCCTATCCTATCCTCTATCCTATCCTATCCTCTATCCTATCCTATCCTCTATCCTATCCTATCCTGTATCCTATCCTATCCTATCCTATCCGCTATCCTATCCTATCCTCTATCCTATCCTATCCCCTATCCTATCCTATCCTATCCTCTATCCTATCCTATTATCTATAATATCCTATCCGCTATCCTATACTATCCTCTATCCTATCCCATCCTCTATCCTATCCTATCCTCTATCCTATCCTATCCTCTATCCTATCCTATCCTCTATCCTATCCTATCCTGTATCCTATCCTATCCTCAATCCTCTATCCTCTATCCTATCCTATCCTCTATCCTATCCTATCCTCTATCCTATCCTATCCTCTATCCTATCCTATCCTCTATCCTATCCTATCCTCTATCCTATCCTATCCTCTATCCTATCCTATCCTGTATCCTATCCTATCCCCTATCCTATCCTATCCTATCCTCTATCCTATCCTATTATCTATAATATCCTATCCGCTATCCTATACTATCCTCTATCCTATCCCATCCTCTATCCTATCCTATCCTCTATCCTATCCTATCCTCTATCCTATCCTATCCTCTATCCTATCCTATCCTGTATCCTATCCTATCCTCTATCCTCTATCCTCTATCCTATCCTATCCTGTATCCTATCCTATCCTCTATCCTCTATCCTCTATCCTATCCTATCCCCTATCCTATCCTATCCTATCCTCTATCCTATCCTATTATCTATCCTATCCTATCCGCTATCCTATACTATCCTCTATCCTATCCTATCCTCTATCCTATCCTATCCTGTATCCTATCCTATCCTCTATCCTATCCTATCCTGTATCCTATCCTATTTTCTATCCTATCCCATCCTCTATCCTATCCTATCCTCTATCCTATCCTATCCTGTATCCTATCCTATCCTCTATCCTATCCTATCCTCTATCCTATCCTATCCTCTATCCTGTATCGTATCCTATCCTATCCTATCCGCTATCCTATCCTATCCTCTATCGTATCCTATCCCCTATCCTATCCTATCCTATCCTCTATCCTATCCTATTATCTATCCTATCCTATCCTCTATCCTATCCTATCCTCTATCCTATCCTATCCTCTATCCTATCCTATCCTCTATCCTATCCTATCCTCTATCCTATCCTATCCTCTATCCAATCCTATCCTCTATCCTATGCTATCCTCTTTCCTATCCTATCCTCTATCCTATCCTATCCTCTATCCTATCCTATCCTATCCTCTATCCTGTCCTATCATCTATCGTCTCCAGTCCTCTATCCTATCCAGTCCCCTATCCTATCCTCTATCTTACCCTATCCTCTATCCTATCCTATCCTCATTCCTATCCTATCCTCTATCCTATCCTATCCTCTGACCTATCCAATCCTATAACCTATCCCATCCGCTATCCTATGCTATCCTCTATCCTATCCTATCCTCTATCCTATCCTCTATCCTATCCTCTATCCTATCCTCTATCCTATCCTCTATCCTATCCTCTATCCTATCCTCTATCCTATCCTCTATCCTATCCAATCCTCTATCCTATCCTCTATCCTATCCTCTATCCTATCCTCTATCCTATCCTCTATCCTATCCTATCCTCTATCCTATCCTGTCCTCTATCCTACCCTATCCTCTATCCTATCAAATCCTCTATCCTATCCTATCCTCTATCCTATCCTATCCTCTATCCTATCCTATCCTCTATCCTATCCTATCCTCTATCCTATCCTATCCTCTATCCTATCCTATCCTCTATCCTATCCTATCCTCTATCCTATCCTATCCTCTATCCTATCCTATCCTCTATCCTATCCTGTCCTCTATCCTACCCTATCCTCTATCCTATCAAATCCTCTATCCTATCCTATCCTCTATCCTATCCTATCCTCTATCCTATCCTATCCTCTATCCTATCCCATCCTCTATCCTATCCTATCCTCTATCCTATCCTATCCTCTATCCTATCCTATCCTCTATCCTATCCTATCCTGTATCCTATCCTATCCTCAATCCTCTATCCTCTATCCTATCCTATCCTCTATCCTATCCTATCCTCTATCCTATCCTATCCTCTATCCTATCCTATCCTCTATCCTATCCTATTCTCTATCCTATCCTATCCTCTATCCTATCCTATCCTGTATCCTATCCTATCCCCTATCCTATCCTATCCTATCCTCTATCCTATCCTATTATCTATAATATCCTATCCGCTATCCTATACTATCCTCTATCCTATCCCATCCTCTATCCTATCCTATCCTCTATCCTATCCTATCCTCTATCCTATCCTATCCTCTATCCTATCCTATCCTGTATCCTATCCTATCCTCTATCCTCTATCCTCTATCCTATCCTATCCTGTATCCTATCCTATCCTCTATCCTCTATCCTCTATCCTATCCTATCCCCTATCCTATCCTATCCTATCCTCTATCCTATCCTATTATCTATCCTATCCTATCCGCTATCCTATACTATCCTCTATCCTATCCTATCCTCTATCCTATCCTATCCTGTATCCTATCCTATCCTCTATCCTATCCTATCCTGTATCCTATCCTATTTTCTATACTATCCCATCCTCTATCCTATCCTATCCTCTATCCTATCCTATCCTGTATCCTATCCTATCCTCTATCCTATCCTATCCTCTATCCTATCCTATCCTCTATCCTGTATCGTATCCTATCCTATCCTATCCGCTATCCTATCCTATCCTCTATCGTATCCTATCCCCTATCCTATCCTATCCTATCCTCTATCCTATCCTATTATCTATCCTATCCTATCCTCTATCCTATCCTATCCTCTATCCTATCCTATCCTCTATCCTATCCTATCCTCTATCCTATCCTATCCTCTATCCTATCCTATCCTCTATCCAATCCTATCCTCTATCCTATGCTATCCTCTTTCCTATCCTATCCTCTATCCTATCCTATCCTCTATCCTATCCTATCCTATCCTCTATCCTGTCCTATCATCTATCGTCTCCAGTCCTCTATCCTATCCAGTCCCCTATCCTATCCTCTATCTTACCCTATCCTCTATCCTATCCTATCCTCATTCCTATCCTATCCTCTATCCTATCCTATCCTCTGACCTATCCAATCCTATAACCTATCCCATCCGCTATCCTATGCTATCCTCTATCCTATCCTATCCTCTATCCTATCCTCTATCCTATCCTCTATCCTATCCTCTATCCTATCCTCTATCCTATCCTCTATCCTATCCTCTATCCTATCCTCTATCCTATCCAATCCTCTATCCTATCCTCTATCCTATCCTCTATCCTATCCTCTATCCTATCCTCTATCCTATCCTATCCTCTATCCTATCCTGTCCTCTATCCTACCCTATCCTCTATCCTATCAAATCCTCTATCCTATCCTATCCTCTATCCTATCCTATCCTCTATCCTATCCTATCCTCTATCCTATCCTATCCTCTATCCTATCCTATCCTCTATCCTATCCTATCCTCTATCCTATCCTATCCTCTATCCTATCCTATCCTCTATCCTATCCTATCCTCTATCCTATCCTATCCTCTATTCTATCCTATCCTCTATCCTATCCTATCCTCTATCCTATCCTATCCTCTATCCTATCCTATCCTCTATCCTATCCTATCCTCTATCCTATCCTATCCTCTATCCTATCCTATCCTCTATCCTATCCTATCCTCTATCCTATCCTATCCTCTATCCTATCCTATCCTCTATCCTATCCTATCCTCTATCCTATCCTATCCTATCCTCTATCCTATCCTATCCTATCCTCTATCCTATCCTATCCTCTATCCTATTCTATATTCTATCCGATCCTATCCGATCCTCTATCTTATCCTATCCTCTATCCTATCCTATCCTCATTCCTATACTATCCTGTATCCTATCCTATCCTCTATCCTGTTCTATACTCTACCCTATTCCTATCCGCTATCCTATCCTATCCTCCATCCTATCCTATCCTCTATCCTATCCAATCCTATATCCTATCCTATCCGCTATCCTGTCCTACCCTCTATCCTATAATATCACCTATTCTATCCAATCTTCTATCCTATCCTCTATCCTATCCTATCCTCTGTCCTATCCACTATCGTATCCTATCCTCTATCCTATCCAATCCTATATCCTGTCCTCTATACACTCCAATCCTCTATCCTATCCTATCCTCTATCCTATCCTATCCTCTATCCTATCCTATCCTCTATAATATCCTATCCTCTATTCTATCCTATCCTCTATCCTATCCTATCCTATCCTCTATCCAATCCTATCATCTATCCTATCCTATCCTCTATCCTATCCTATCCTCTATCCTATCCTATCTTCTATCCTATCCTATCCTCTATAATATCCTATCCTCTATCGTCTCCTGTACTCTATCCTATACAATCCCCTATCATATCCTCTATCGTCTCCTATCCACTATGCTATCCAATCCCCTATCCTATCCTCTATCGTCTCCTATCCTCGGTCCTATCCTATCCTCATTCCTATCCTATCCTCATTCCTATCCTATGCTCTATCCTATCCTATCCTCTATCCTATTCTATACTCTACCCTATCCTATCCGCTATCCTATCCTATCCTCCATCCTATCCTGTCCTCTATCCTATCCAATCCTATATCCTATCCTGTCCGCTATCCTGTCCTACCCTCAATCCTATAATATCACCTATTCTATCCAATCCTCTATCCTATCCTCTATCCTATCCTATCCTCATTCCTATCCTATCCTCCATCCTATCCTATCCTCTATCCTATCCAATCCTATATAATATCCTATCCGCTATCCTGTCCTACCCTCTATCCTATAATATGACCTATTCTATCCAATCCTCTATCCTATCCTCTATCCTATGCTATCCTCTGTCCTATCCACTATCGTATAATATCCTCTATCCTATTCAATCCTATATCCTATCCTATACTCTATCCTATCCTATCCTCTATCATATCCTATCCTCATTCCTATCCTATCCTCTATCCTATCCTATCCTATATCCTATCCCATCCGCTATCCTATCCTATCCTCTATTCTATCCTATCCTCTATCCTGTCCTATCATCTATCGTCTCCAGTCCTCTATCCTATCCAATCCCCTATCCTATCCTCTATCTTATCCTATCCTCTATCCTATCCTATCCTCAATCCTATCCTATCCTCTATCCTATCCGCTATCCTATCCTATCCTCTACTCTATCCTATCCTCTATCCTATCCTATCCTCTATCCTATCCAATCATCTATCCTATCCTCTATCCTATCCTCTATCCTATCCTATCCTCAATCCTATCCTATCCTCTATCCTATCCTATCCTCTATCCTATCCTCTATCGTATCCTATCCTCTATCCTATCCTATCCTCTATCCTATCCCATCCTCTATCCTATCCTATCCTCATTCCTATCCTATCCTCATTCCTATCCTATGCTCTATCCTATCCTATCCTCTATCCTATTCTATACTCTACCCTATCCTATCCGCTATCCTATCCTATCCTCCATCCTATCCTATCCTCTATCCTATCCAATCCTATATCCTATCCTGTCCGCTATCCTGTCCTACCCTCAATCCTATAATATGACCTATTCTATCCAATCCTCTATCCTATCCTCTATCCTATCCTATCCTCTATCCCATCCTATCCTCTATAATATCCTATCCTCTATTCTATCCTGTCCTCTATCCTATTCGATCCTATATCCTATCCTCTATACACTCCAATCCTCTATCCTATCCTATCCTCTATCCTATCCTATCCTCTATCCTATCCTATCTTCTATCCTATCCAATCCCCTATCCTATCCTCTATCCTATATTATCCACTATCCTATCGTATTCACTATCCTATCGTATCAACTATCCTATCCATTCCCCTATCCTATCCTCTATTCTATCCTCTATCCTATCCTCTATCCTATCCTCTACCCTATCCTATCCTCTATCCTCTATCCTATCCTATCCTCTATCCAATCCTATCCTCTATCCTATGCTATCCTCTATCCTATCCTATCCTCTATCCTATCCTATCCTCTAGCCTATCCTATCCTATCCTCTATCCTGTCCTATCATCTATCGTCTCTAGTCCTCTATCCTATCCAATCCCCTATCCTATCCTCTATCTTATCCTATCCTCTATCCTATCCTATCCTCATTCCTATCCTATCCTCTATCCTATCCTATCCTCTGTCCTATCCAATCCTATATCCTATCCCATCCGCTATCGTAACCTATCCTCATTCCTATCCTATGCTCTATCCTATCCTATCCTCTATCCTATTCTATACTCTACCCTATCCTATCCGCTATCCTATCCTATCCTCCATCCTATCCTATCCTCTATCCTATCCAATCCTATATCCTATCCTGTCCGCTATCCTGTCCTACCCTCAATCCTATAATATCACCTATTCTATCCAATCCTCTATCCTATCCTCTATCCTATCCTATCCTCTGTCCTATCCACTATCGTATAGTATCCTCTATCCTACCCAATCCTATATCCTATGCTCTATACACTCCAATCCTCTATCCTACCCTATCCTCTATCCTATCCTATCCTCTATCCTATCCTATAATCTATAATATCCTATCCTCTATCCTATCCTATCTTCTATCCTATCCAATCCCCTATCCTATCCTCTATCCTATATTATCCACTATCCTATCGTATTCACTATCCTATCGTATCAACTATCCTATCCATTCCCCTATCCTATCCTCTATTCTATCCTCTATCCTGTCCTATCCTCTATCCTATCCAATCCTCTATCCTATCCTCTATCCTATCCTATCCTCTATCCTATCCTATCCTATATCCTATCCCATCCGCTATCCTATCCTATCTTCTATCCTATCCTATCCTCTATCCTATCCTATCCTCTATCCTATCCTATCCTCTATTCTATCCTCTATCCTATCCTCTATCCTATCCTATCCTCTATCCTATCCTATCCTCTATCCTATCCTATCCTCTATCCAATCCTATCCTCTATCCTATGCTATCCTCTATCCTATCCTATCCTCTATCCTATCCTATCCTCTATCCTATCCTATCCTATCCTCTATCCTGTCCTATCATCTATCGTCTCCAGTCCTCTATCCTATCCAATCCCCTATCCTATCCTCTATCTTATCCTATCCTCTATCCTATCCTATCCTCATTCCTATCCTATCCTCTATCCTATCCTATCCTCTGTCCTATCCAATCCTATATCCTATCCCATCCGCTATCCTATCCTGTCCTCTATCCTATCCTATCCTCTATCCTATCCTATCCTCTATCTTATCCTATCCTCTATCCTATTCTATACTCTACCCTATCCTATCCGCTAACCTATCCTATCCTCTATCCTATCCTATCCTCTATCCTATTCCATCCTCTATCCTATCCTATCCTCTACCCTATCTTATCCTCTATCCTATCCTATCCGCTATCCTATCCTATCCTCTATCTTATCCTATCCTCTATCCTATTCTATACTCTACCCTATCCTATCCGCTAACCTATCCTATCCTCTATCCTATCCTATCCTCTATCCTATCCTCTCCTCTATCCCATCCTATCCTCTACCTTATCCTATCCTCTATCCTATCCTATCCTCTATCCTATCCTATCCTCTATCCTATCCTATCCTATCCTCTATCCTATCCTATCCTCTATCGTCTCCTGTCCTCTATCCTATACAATCCCCTATCATATCCTCCATCGTCTCCTATCCTCTATGCTATCCAATCCCCTATCCTATCCTCTATCGTCTCCTATCCTCGGTCCTATCCTATCCTCATTCCTATCCTATCCTCTATCCTATGCTATCCTCTATCCTATCCTATCCTCTATCCTATCCTATCCTCTAGCCTATCCTATCCTATCCTCTATCCTATCCTATCCTCTATCCTATCCTATCCTCTATCCTATCCTATCCTCTATCCTATCCTATCCTATCCTCTATCCTATCCTATCCTCTATCGTCTCTAGTCCTCTATCCTATCCAATCCCCTATCCTATCCTCTATCTTATCCTATCCTCTATCCTATCCTATCCTCATTCCTATCCTATCCTCTATCCTATCCTATCCTCTGTCCTATCCAATCCTATATCCTATCCCATCCTCTATCCTATCCTATCCTATCCTCTATCCTATCCTATCCTCTACCCTATGCTATCCTCTATCCTATCCTATCCTCTATCCTATTCTATACTCTACCCTATCCTATCCGCTATCCTATCCTATCCTCCATCCTATCCTATCCTCTATCCTATCCAATCCTATATCCTATCCTGTCCGCTATCCTGTCCTACCCTCAATCCTATAATATCACCTATTCTATCCAATCCTATCCTATCCTCTATCCTATCCTATCCTCTATCCTATCCTCTATCGTATCCTATCCTCTATCCTATCCTATTCTCTATCCTATCCCATCCTCTATCCTATCCTATCCTCATTCCTATCCTATCCTCATTCCTATCCTATGCTCTATCCTATCCTATCCTCTATCCTATTCTATACTCTACCCTATCCTATCCGCTATCCTATCCTATCCTCCATCCTATCCTATCCTCTATCCTATCCAATCCTATATCCTATCCTGTCCGCTATCCTGTCCTACCCTCAATCCTATAATATCACCTATTCTATCCAATCCTCTATCCTATCCTCTATCCTATCCTATCCTCATTCCTATCCTATCCTCCATCCTATCCTATCTTCTATCCTATCCAATCCCCTATCCGATCCTCTATCCTATATTATCCACTATCCTATCGTATTCACTATCCTATCGTATCAACTATCCTATCCATTCCCCTATCCTATCCTCTATTCTATCCTCTATCCTATCATCTATCCTATCCTCTATCCTATCCTATCCTCTATCCTATCCTATCCTCTATCCAATCCTATCCTCTATCCAATCCTATCCTCTATCCTATCCTATCCTCTATCCTATCCTATCCTCTATCCTGTCCTATCATCTATCGTCTCCAGTCCTCTATCCTATCCTATCCTCTATCCTATCCTATCCTCTATCCTATCCCATCCTCTATCCTATCCTATCCTCCATCCTATCCTATCCTCTATCCTATCCTATCCTCTATCCTATCCTATCCTCTATCCTATCCTATCCTATATCCTATCCCATCCGCCTTCCTATCCTATCCTCTATCCTATCCTATCCTCTATCCTATCCAATCCTCTATCCTATCCCCTAACCTATCCTCTATCCTATCCTATCCTCAATCATATCCTATCCTCTATCCTCTATCCTATCCTATCCTCTATCCTATCCTCTATCGTATCCTATCCTCTATCCTATCCTCTATCCTATCCCATCCTCTATCCTATCCTATTCTCATTCCTATAATATCCTCATTCCTATCCTATGCTCTATCCTATCCTATCCTCTATCCTATTCTATACTCTACCCTATCCTATCCGCTATCCTATCCTATCCTCCATCCTATCCTATCCTCCATCCTATCCTATCCTCTATCCTATCCAATCCTATATCCTATCCTGTCCGCTATCCTGTCCTACCCTCAATCCTATAATATCACCTATTCTATCCAATCCTCTATCCTATCCTCTATCCTATTCTATCCTCTGTCCTATCCACTATCGTATAGTATCCTCTATCCTATCCAATCCTATATCCTATCCTCTATACACTCCAATCCTCTATCCTACCCTATCCTCTATCCTACCCTATCCTCTATCCTATCCTATCCTCTATCCTATCCTATCCTCTATAATATCCTATCCTCTATCCTATCCTGTCCTCTATCCAATCCTATCCTCTATCCTATGCTATCCTCTATCGTATCCTATCCTCTATCCTATCCTATCCTCTATCCTATCCTCTATCCTATCCTCTATCCTATCCTCTATCCTATCCAATCGTCTATCCTATCCTCTATTCTATCCTCTATCCTATCCTCTATCCTATCCTCTATCCTATCCTATCCTCTATCCTATCCTGTCCTCTATCCTATCCTATCCTCATTCCTATCCTATCCTCTATCCTATCCTATCCTCTATCCTATTCTATACTCTACCCTATCCTATCCGCTATCCTATCCTATCCTCTATCCTATCCTATCCTCTATCCTATCCTATCCTCTATCCTATCCTATCCTCTACCCTATGCTATCCTCTATCCTATCCTATCCTCTATCCTATCCTGTCCTCTATCCTATCCTATCCTATCCTCTATCCTATCCTATCCTCTATCGTCTCCTGTCCTCTATCCTATACAATCCCCTATCATATCCTCTATCGTCTCCTATCCTCTATGCTATCCAATCCCCTATCCTATCCTCTATCGTCTCCTATCCTCGGTCCTATCCTATCCTCATTCCTATCCTATCCTCTATCCTACCCTATCCTCTATCCTATCCTATCCTCTATCCTATCCTATCCTCTATAATATCCTATCCTCTATCCTATCCTGCCCTCTATCCTATCCTATCCTCTATCCTATCCTATCCTCTATCCTATCCTATCCTCTATCCTATCCTATCTTCTATCCTATCCAATCCCCTATCCTATCCTCTATCCTATATTATCCACTATCCTATCGTATTCACTATCCTATCGTATCAACTATCCTATCCATTCCCCTATTCTATCCTCTATCCTATCCTCTATCCTATCCTATCCTCTATCCTATCCTATCCTCTATCCTATCCTATCCTCTATCCAATCCTATCCTCTATCCTATGCTATCCTCTATCCTATCCTCTATCCTATCCTATCCGCTATCCTATCCTATCCTCTATCCTATCCTATCCTCTATCCTATCCTATCCTCTATCCTATCCTATCCTCTATCCTATCCTATCCTCTATCCTATCCTATCCTCTATAATATCCTATCCTATCCTCTATCCTGTCCTATCATCTATCGTCTCCAGTCCTCTATCCTATACAATCCCCTATCATATAATCTATCGTCTCCTATTCTCTATCCTATCCAATCCCCTATCCTATCCTCTATCTTATCCTATCCTCTATCCTATCCTATCCTCATTCCTATCCTATCCTCTATCCTATCCCATCCGCTATCCTATCCTATCCTCTATCCTATCCTATCCTCTATCCTATCCAATCCTCTATCCAATCCTCTATCCTATCCTCTATCCTATCCTCTATTCTATCCTCTATCCTATCCTCTATCCTATCCTATCCACTATCCTATCCTATCCTCTATCCAATCGTATCCTCTATCCTATGCTATCCTCTATCCTATCCTATCCTCTATCCTATCCTATCCTCTATCCTATCCTATCCTATCCTCTATCCTGTCCTATCATCTATCGTCTCCAGTCCTCTATCCTATCCAATCCCCTATCCTATCCTCTATCTTATCCTATCCTCTATCCTATCCTATCCTCATTCCTATCCTATCCTCTATTCTATCCTATCCTCTGACCTATCCAATCCTATAACCTATCCCATCCGCTATCCTATCCTATCCTCTATCCTATCCTATCCTCTATCCTATCCAATCCTCTATCCTATCCTCTATCCTATACTCTATCCTATCCTCTATCCTATCCTCTATCCTATCCTCTATCCTATCCAATCCTCTATCCTATCCTCTATCCTATCCTCTATCCTATCCTCTATCCTATCCTCTATCCTATCCTCTATCCTATCCTATCCTCTATCCTATCCTATCCGCTATCCTATCCTATCCTCATTCCTATCCTATCCTCTATCCTATCCTATCCTCTATCCTATTCTATACTCTACCCTATCATATCCGCTATCCTATCCTATCCTCTATCCTATCCTATCCTCTATCCCATCCTATCCTATCCTCTATCCTATCCTATCCTCTACCCTATGCTATCCTCTATCCTATCCTATCCTCTATCCTATCCTGTCCTCTATCCTATCCTATCCTATCCTCTATCCTATAATATCCTCTATCGTCTCCTGTCCTCTATCCTATCCAATCCCCTATCCTATCCTCTATCGTCTCCTATCCTCGGTCCTATCCTATCCTCATTCCTTTCCTATCCTCATTCCTATCCTATGCTCTATCCTATCCTATCCTCTATCCTATTCTATACTCTACCCTATCCTATCCGCTATCCTATCCTATCCTCCATCCTATCCTATCCTCTATCCTATCCAATCCTATATCCTATCCTGTCCGCTATCCTGTCCTACCCTCAATCCTATAATATCACCTATTCTATCCAATCCTCTATCATATCCTCTATCCTATCCTATCCTCTGTCCTATCCACTATCGTATAGTATCCTCTATCGTATCCAATCCTATATCCTATCCTCTATACACTCCAATCCTCTATCCTACCCTATCCTCTATCCTATCCTATCCTCTATCCTATCCTATCCTCTATAATATCCTATCCTCTATCCTATCCTGCCCTCTATCCTATCCTATCCTCTATCCTATCCTATCCTCTATCCTATCCTATCCTGTATCCTATCCTATCTTCTATCCTATCCAATCCCCTATCCTATCCTCTATCCTATATTATCCACTATCCTATCGTATTCACTATCATATCGTATCAACTATCCTATCCATTCCCCTATCCTATCCTCTATCCTATCCTCTATCCTATCCTATCCTCTATCCTATCCTCTATCCTATCCTATCCTGTATCCTATCCTATCCTCTATCCAATCCTATCCTCTATCCTATGCTATCCTCTATCCTATCCTCTATCCTATCCTATCCTCTATCCTATCCTATCCTCTATCCTATCCTATCCTCTATAATATCCTATCCTATCCTCTATCCTGTCCTATCATCTATCGTCTCCAGTCCTCTATCCTATACAATCCCCTATCATATCCTCTATCGTCTCCTATTCTCTATCCTATCCAATCCCCTATCCTATCCTCTATCTTATCCTATCCTCATTCCTATCCTATCCTCTATCCTATCCCATCCGCTATCCTATCCTATCCTCTATCCTATCCTATCCTCTATCCTATCCAATCCTCTATCCAATCCTCTATCCTATCCTCTATCCTATCCTCTATTCTATCCTCTATCCTATCCTCTATCCTATCCTATCCTCTATCCTATCCAATCCTCTATCCTATCCTCTATCCTATACTCTATCCTATCCTCTATCCTATCCTCTATCCTATCCTCTATCCTATCCAATCCTCTACCCTATCCTCTATCCTATCCTCTATCCTATCCTCTATCCTATCCTATCCTCTATCCTATCCTATCCTCTATCCTATCCTATCCTCTATCCTATCCTATCCTCTATCCTATCCTATCCTCATTCCTATCCTATCCTCTATCCTATCCTATCCTCTATCCTATTCTATACTCTACCCTATCCTATCCGCTATCCTATCCTATCCTCTATCCTATCCTATCCTCTATCCTATCCTATCCTATCCTCTATCCTATCCTATCCTCTACCCTATGCTATCCTCTATCCTATCCTATCCTCTATCCTATTCTATACTCTACCCTATCCTATCCGCTATCCTATCCTATCCTCCATCCTATCCTATCCTCTATCCTATCCAATCCTATATCCTATCCTGTCCGCTATCCTGTCCTACCCTCAATCCTATAATATCACCTATTCTATCCAATCCTCTATCCTATCCTCTATCCTATCCTATCCTCTGTCCTATCCACTATCGTATAGTATCCTCTATAATATCCAATCCTATATCCTATCCTCTATACACTCCAATCCTCTATCCTACCCTATCCTCTATCCTATCCTATCCTCTATCCTATCCTATCCTCTATAATATCCTATCCTCTATCCTATCCTGTCCTCTATCCAATCCTATCCTCTATCCTATGCTATCCTCTATCGTATCCTATCCTCTATCCTATCCTATCCTCTATCCTATCCTATCCTATCCTCTATCCTGTCCTATCATCTATCGTCTCCAGTCCTCTATCCTATCCAATCCCCTATCCTATCCTCTATCTTATCCTATCCTCTATCCTATCCTATCCTCAATCCTATCCTATCCTCTATCCTATCCTCTATCCTATCCTATACTCTATCCTATCCTATCCTCTATCCTATCCTATACTCTATCCTATCCTATCCTCTATCATATCCTATCCTCTATCCTATCCTATCCTCTATCCTATCCTATCCTCTATCCTATCCTATCCCATCCTCTATCCTATCCTATCCTCTATCGTCTCCTGTACTCTATCCTATACACTCCCCTATCATATCCTCTATCGTCTCCTATCCACTATGCTATCCAATCCCCTATCCTATCCTCTATCGTCTCCTATCCTCGGTCCTATCCTATCCTCATTCCTATCCTATCCTCATTCCTATCCTATGCTCTATCCTATCCTATCCTCTATCCTATTCTATACTCTACCCTATCCTATCCGCTATCCTATCCTATCCTCCATCCTATCCTGTCCTCTATCCTATCCAATCCTATATCCTATCCTGTCCGCTATCCTGTCCTACCCTCAATCCTATAATATCACCTATTCTATCCAATCCTCTATCCTATCCTCTATCCTATCCTATCCTCATTCCTATCCTATCCTCCATCCTATCCTATCCTCTATCCTATCCTATCCTCTATCGTCTCCTGTCCTCTATCCTATACAATCCCCTATCATATCCTCTATCGTCTCCTATCCTCTATGCTATCCAATCCCCTATCCTATCCTCTATCGTCTCCTATCCTCGGTCCTATCCTATCCTCATTCCTATCCTATCCTCTATCCTATCCTAGCCTATATCCTATCCCATCCGCTATCCTATCCTATCCTCTATCCTATCCTATCCTCAATCCTATCCTATCCTCTATCCTATCCTATCCTCTATCCTATCCTCTATCGTATCCTATCCTCTATCCTATCCTATCCTCTATCCTATCCCATCCTCTATCCTATCCTATCCTCATTCCTATCCTATCCTCATTCCTATCCTATGCTCTATCCTATCCTATCCTCTATCCTATTCTATACTCTACCCTATCCTATCCGCTATCCTATCCTATCCTCCATCCTATCCTATCCTCTATCCTATCCAATCCTATATCCTATCCTGTCCGCTATCCTGTCCTACCCTCAATCCTATAATATGACCTATTCTATCCAATCCTCTATCCTATCCTCTATCCTATCCTATCCTCTATCCCATCCTATCCTCTATAATATCCTATCCTCTATTCTATCCAGTCCTCTATCCTATCCAATCCCCTATCCTATCCTCTATCCTATATTATCCACTATCCTATCGTATTCACTATCCTATCGTATCAACTATCCTATCCATTCCCCTATCCTATCCTCTATTCTATCCTCTATCCTATCCTCTATCCTATCCTCTACCCTATCCTATCCTCCATCCTATCCTATCCTCTATCCTATCCAATCCTATATCCTATCCTGTCCGCTATCCTGTCCTACCCTCAATCCTATAATATCACCTATTCTATCCAATCCTCTACCCTATCCTCTATCCTATCCTATCCTCTGTCCTATCCACTATCGTATAGTATCCTCTATCCTACCCAATCCTATATCCTATGCTCTATACACTCCAATCCTCTATCCTACCCTATCCTCTATCCTATCCTATCCTCTATCCTATCCTATAATCTATAATATCCTATCCTCTATCCTATCCTATCTTCTATCCTTTCCAATCCCCTATCCTATCCTCTATCCTATATTATCCACTATCCTATCGTATTCACTATCCTATCGTATCAACTATCCTATCCATTCCCCTATCCTATCCTCTATTCTATCCTCTATCCTATCCTATCCTCTATCCTATCCTATCCTCTATCCTATCCAATCCTCTATCCTATCCTCTATCCTATCCTATCCTCTATCCTATCCTATCCTCTATCCTATTCTATACTCTACCCTATCCTATCCGCTCTGCTATCCTCTATTCTATCCTCTATCCTATCCTCTATCCTATCCTATCCTCTATCCTATCCTATCCTCTATCCAATCATATCCTCTACCCTATGCTATCCTCTATTCTATATTATCCTCTATCCTATCCTATCCTCTATCCTATCCTATCCTATCCTCTATCCTGTCCTATCATCTATCGTCTCCAGTCCTCTATCCTATCCAATCCCCTATCCTATCCTCTATCCTATCCTATCCTCTGTCCTATCCAATCCTATATCCTATCCCATCCGCTATCCTATCCTATCCTCTATCCTATCCTATCCTCTATCCTATCCCCTATCCTATCCTCTATCCTATCCTATATCCTATCCTCTATCCTATCCTATCCTCTATCCTATCCTATCCTCTATCCTATCCTCTATCCTATCCTATCCTCTATCCTATAATATCCTCTATCCTATCCTATCCTATCCTCTATCCTATCCTATCCTCTATCCTATCCTATCCTCTATCCTATCCTATCCTCTATCCTATCCTATCCTCTATCCTATCCTATCCTCTATCCTATTCTATATTCTATCCGATCCTATCCGATCTTCTATCTTATCCTATTCTCTATCCTATTCTATACTCTACCCTATCCTATCCGCTATCCTATCCTATCCTCTATCCTATCCCATCCTCTATCTTATCCTATCCTCTATCCTATCCTATCCTCTATCCTATCCTATCCTCCATCCTATCCAATCCTATATCCTATCCTATCCGCTATCCTATCCTATCCTCTATCCTATCCTATCCTCTATCCTGTCCTATCCTCTATCCTATCCAATCCTCTATCCTATCCCCTATCCTATCCTCTATCCTATCCTATATCCTATCCTCTATCCTATCCTATCCTCTATCCTATCCTATCCTCTATCCTATCCTCTATCCTATCCTATCCTCTATCCTATAATATCCTCTATCCTATCCTATCCTATCCTCTATCCTATCCTATCCTCTATCCTATCCTATCCTCTATCCTATCCTATCCTCTATCCTATCCTATCCTCTATCCTATCCTATCCTCTATCATATTCTATATTCTATCCGATCCTATCCGATCCTCTATCTTATCCTATCCTCTATCCTATCCTATCCTCATTCCTATCCTATCCTCTATCCTATCCTATCCTCTGTCCTATCCACTATCGTATCCTATCCTCTATCCTATCCAATCCTATATCCAATCCTCTATACACTCCAATCCTCTATCCTATCCTGTCCTCTATCCTATCCTATCCTCTAGACTATCCTATCCTCTATAATATCCTATCCTCTATCCTATCCTATCCTCTATCCTAACCTATCCTCTATCCTATCCTATCCTCTATCCTATCCTATCCTCTATCCTATCCTATCCTCTATCCTATCCTATCCTCTATCCAATCCTATCCTCTATCCTATCCTATCCTCTATCCTATCCTATCCTCTATCCTATCCTATCCTCTATCCTATCCTATCCTCTATCCTATCCTATCCTCTGTCCTATCCTATCCTCTATAATATCCTATCCTCTATCCTATCCTCTATCCTATCCTCTATCCTATCCTATCCTCTATCCTATCCTATCCTCTATCCTATCCTATCCTCTATCCTATCCTATCCTCTATCCTATCCTATCCTCCATCCTATCCAATCCTATATCCTTTCATCCTATCCTCTATCCTATCCTATCCTCTATCCTATCCTATCCTCTATCCTATCCTCTATCCTATCCTATCCTCTATCCTATCCTATCCTCTATCCTATCCTATCCTCTATCCAATCCTATCCTCTATCCTATCCTATCCTCTATCCTATCCTATCCTCTATCCTATGCTATCCTCCATCCTATTCTATATTCTATCCGATCCTATCCGATCCTCTATCTTATCCTATCCTCTATCGTATCCTATCCTCATTCCAATCCTATCCTCTATCCTATTCTATACTCTACCCTATCCTATCCGCTATCCTATCCTATCCTCTATTCTATCCTATCCTCTATCCTATCCTATCCTCTATCCTATCGTATCCTCTATCCTATCCTATCCTCTATCCTATCCTATCCTCTATCCCATCCTATCCTATCCTCTATCCTATCCTATCCTCTATCGTCTCCTGTCCTCTATCCTATACAATCCCCTATCATATCCTCTATCGTCTCCTATTTTCTATCCTATCCAATCCCCTATCCTATCCTCTATCGTCTCCTATCCTCTATCCTATCCTATCCTCATTCCTATCCTATCCTCTATCCTATCCTATCCTCTATCCTATCCTATCCTCTATCCTATCCTATCCTCTATCGTCTCCTGTCCTCTATCCTATACAATCCCTTACCATATCCTCTATCGTCTCCTATCCTCTATCCTATCCAATCCCCTATCCTATCTTCTATCGTCTCCTATCCTCTATCCTATCCTATCCTCATTCCTATCCTATCCTCTACCCTATTCTATCCTCTATCCTATTCTATACTCTACCCTATCCTTTCCGCTATCCTATCCCGTCCTCTATCCTATCCTATCCTCTATCCTATCCTATCCTCTATCCTATCCTATCCTCTGTCCTATCCTATCCTCTATAATATCCTATCCTCTATCCTATCATATCCTCTATCGTCTCCTACCCTCTATCGTATCCAATCCCCTATCCTATCCTCTATCGTCTCTTATCCTCTATCCTATCCAATCCCCTATCCTATCCTCTATCGTCTCCGATCCTCTATCCTATTCAATCCCCTAACCTATCCTCCATCCTATCCTATCCTCTATCCTATCCTCTATCCTATCCTATCCTCTATCCCATCCCATTCTCTATCCTATCCTCTATCCTATCCTATCCTCTATCCTATCCTATCCTCTATCCTATCCTCTATCCTATCCTATCCTCTATCCTATAATATCCTCTATCCTATCCTATCCTATCCTCTATCCTATCCTATCCTCTATCCTATCCTATCCTCTATCCTATTCTATATTCTATCCGATCCTATCCGGTCCTCTATCTTATCCTATCCTCTATCCTATCCTATCCTCATTCCTATCCTATCCTCTATCCTATCCTATCCTCTGTCCTATCCACTATCGTATCCTATCCTCTATCCTATCCAATCCTATATCCAATCCTCTATACACTCCAATCCTGTATCCTATCCTGTCTTCTATCCTATCCTATCCTCTATCCTATCCTATCCTCTATAATATCCTATCCTCTATCCTATCCTATCCTCTATCCTAACCTATCCTCTATCCTATCCTATCCTCTATCCTATCCTATCCTCTATCCTATCCTATCCTCTATCCTATCCTATCCTCTATCCAATCCTATCCTCTATCCTATCCTATCCTCTATCCTATCCTATCCTCTATCCTATCCTATCCTCTATCCTATTCTATATTCTATCCGATCCTATCCGGTCCTCTATCTTATCCTATCCTCTATCCTATCCTATCCTCATTCCTATCCTATCCTCTATCCTATCCTATCCTCTGTCCTATCCACTATCGTATCCTATCCTCTATCCTATCCAATCCTATATCCAATCCTCTATACACTCCAATCCTGTATCCTATCCTGTCTTCTATCCTATCCTATCCTCTATCCTATCCTATCCTCTATAATATCCTATCCTCTATCCTATCCTATCCTCTATCCTAACCTATCCTCTATCCTATCCTATCCTCTATCCTATCCTATCCTCTATCCTATCCTATCCTCTATCCTATCCTATCCTCTATCCAATCCTATCCTCTATCCTATCCTATCCTCTATCCTATCCTATCCTCTATCCTATCCTATCCTCTATCATATCCTATCCTCTATCCTATCCTATCCTCTATCCTATCCTATCCTCTATCCTATCCTATCATCTATCCTATCCAATCCTATATCCTATCCTATCCGCTATCCTGTCCTACCCTCTATCCTATAATATCACCTATTCTATCCAATCCTCTGTCCTATCCACTATAGTATAATATCCTTTATCCTATCCAATCCTATATCCTATCCTCTATACACTCCAATCCTCTATCCTACCCTATCCTCTATCCTATCCTATCTTCTATCCTATCCTACCCTCTATAATATCCTATCCTCTATCCTATCATATCCTCTATCCTATCCTATCCTCATTCCTATCGTATCCTCTATCCTATCCTATCCTCTATCGTATCCTATCCTCTATCCTATCCTATCCTCTATCCTATTCTATATTCTATCCGATCCTATCCGATCTTCTATCTTATCCTATTCTCTATCCTATTCTATACTCTACCCTATCCTATCCGCTATCCTATCCTATCCTCTATCCTATCCCATCCTCTATCTTATCCTATCCTCTATCCTATCCTATCCTCTATCCTATCCTATCCTCCATCCTATCCAATCCTATATCCTATCCTATCCGCTATCCTATCCTATCCTCTATCCTATCCTATCCTCTATCCTGTCCTATCCTCTATCCTATCCAATCCTCTATCCTATCCCCTATCCTATCCTCTATCCTATCCTATATCCTATCCTCTATCCTATCCTATCCTCTATCCTATCCTATCCTCTATCCTATCCTCTATCCTATCCTATCCTCTATCCTATAATATCCTCTATCCTATCCTATCCTATCCTCTATCCTATCCTATCCTCTATCCTATCCTATCCTCTATCCTATCCTATCCTCTATCCTATCCTATCCTCTATCCTATCCTATCCTCTATCCTATCCTATCCTCTATCCTATCCTATCCTCTATCCTATTCTATCCTCTATCCTATTCTATATTCTATCCGATCCTATCCGATCTTCTATCTTATCCTATTCTCTATCCTATTCTATACTCTACCCTATCCTATCCGCTATCCTATCCTATCCTCTATCCTATCCCATCCTCTATCTTATCCTATCCTCTATCCTATCCTATCCTCTATCCTATCCTATCCTCCATCCTATCCAATCCTATATCCTATCCTATCCGCTATCCTATCCTATCCTCTATCCTATCCTATCCTCTATCCTGTCCTATCCTCTATCCTATCCAATCCTCTATCCTATCCCCTATCCTATCCTCTATCCTATCCTATATCCTATCCTCTATCCTATCCTATCCTCTATCCTATCCTATCCTCTATCCTATCCTCTATCCTATCCTATCCTCTATCCTATAATATCCTCTATCCTATCCTATCCTATCCTCTATCCTATCCTATCCTCTATCCTATCCTATCCTCTATCCTATCCTATCCTCTATCCTATCCTATCCTCTATCCTATTCTATATTCTATCCGATCCTATCCGATCCGCTATCTTATCCTATCCTCTATCCTATCCTATCCTCATTCCTATCCTATCCTCTATCCTATCCTATCCTCTGTCCTATCCACTATCGTATCCTATCCTCTATCCTATCCAATCCTATATCCAATCCTCTATACACTCCAATCCTCTATCCTATCCTGTCCTCTATCCTATCCTATCCTCTAGACTATCCTATCCTCTATAATATCCTATCCTCTATCCTATCCTATCCTCTATCCTAACCTATCCTCTATCCTATCCTATCCTCTATCCTATCCTATCCTCTATCGTCTCCTGTCCTCTATCCTATACAATCCCCTATCATATCCTCTATCGTCTCCTATTTTCTATCCTATCCAATCCCCTATCCTATCCTCTATCGTCTCCTATCCTCTATCCTATCCTATCCTCATTCCTATCCTATCCTCTATCCTATCCTATCCTCTATCCTATCCTATCCTCTATCCTATCCTATCCTCTATCGTCTCCTGTCCTCTATCCTATACAATCCCTTACCATATCCTCTATCGTCTCCTATCCTCTATCCTATCCAATCCCCTATCCTATCTTCTATCGTCTCCTATCCTCTATCCTATCCTATCCTCATTCCTATCCTATCCTCTACCCTATTCTATCCTCTATCCTATTCTATACTCTACCCTATCCTTTCCGCTATCCTATCCCGTCCTCTATCCTATCCTATCCTCTATCCTATCCTATCCTCTATCCTATCCTATCCTCTGTCCTATCCTATCCTCTATAATATCCTATCCTCTATCCTATCATATCCTCTATCGTCTCCTACCCTCTATCGTATCCAATCCCCTATCCTATCCTCTATCGTCTCTTATCCTCTATCCTATCCAATCCCCTATCCTATCCTCTATCGTCTCCGATCCTCTATCCTATTCAATCCCCTAACCTATCCTCCATCCTATCCTATCCTCTATCCTATCCTCTATCCTATCCTATCCTCTATCCCATCCCATTCTCTATCCTATCCTCTATCCTATCCTATCCTCTATCCTATCCTATCCTCTATCCTATCCTCTATCCTATCCTATCCTCTATCCTATAATATCCTCTATCCTATCCTATCCTATCCTCTATCCTATCCTATCCTCTATCCTATCCTATCCTCTATCCTATTCTATATTCTATCCGATCCTATCCGGTCCTCTATCTTATCCTATCCTCTATCCTATCCTATCCTCATTCCTATCCTATCCTCTATCCTATCCTATCCTCTGTCCTATCCACTATCGTATCCTATCCTCTATCCTATCCAATCCTATATCCAATCCTCTATACACTCCAATCCTGTATCCTATCCTGTCTTCTATCCTATCCTATCCTCTATCCTATCCTATCCTCTATAATATCCTATCCTCTATCCTATCCTATCCTCTATCCTAACCTATCCTCTATCCTATCCTATCCTCTATCCTATCCTATCCTCTATCCTATCCTATCCTCTATCCTATCCTATCCTCTATCCAATCCTATCCTCTATCCTATCCTATCCTCTATCCTATCCTATCCTCTATCCTATCCTATCCTCTATCATATCCTATCCTCTATCCTATCCTATCCTCTATCCTATCCTATCCTCTATCCTATCCTATCATCTATCCTATCCAATCCTATATCCTATCCTATCCGCTATCCTGTCCTACCCTCTATCCTATAATATCACCTATTCTATCCAATCCTCTGTCCTATCCACTATAGTATAATATCCTTTATTCTATCCAATCCTATATCCTATCCTCTATACACTCCAATCCTCTATCCTACCCTATCCTCTATCCTATCCTATCTTCTATCCTATCCTACCCTCTATAATATCCTATCCTCTATCCTATCATATCCTCTATCCTATCCTATCCTCATTCCTATCGTATCCTCTATCCTATCCTATCCTCTATCGTATCCTATCCTCTATCCTATCCTATCCTCTATCCTATTCTATATTCTATCCGATCCTATCCGATCTTCTATCTTATCCTATTCTCTATCCTATTCTATACTCTACCCTATCCTATCCGCTATCCTATCCTATCCTCTATCCTATCCCATCCTCTATCTTATCCTATCCTCTATCCTATCCTATCCTCTATCCTATCCTATCCTCCATCCTATCCAATCCTATATCCTATCCTATCCGCTATCCTATCCTATCCTCTATCCTATCCTATCCTCTATCCTGTCCTATCCTCTATCCTATCCAATCCTCTATCCTATCCCCTATCCTATCCTCTATCCTATCCTATATCCTATCCTCTATCCTATCCTATCCTCTATCCTATCCTATCCTCTATCCTATCCTCTATCCTATCCTATCCTCTATCCTATAATATCCTCTATCCTATCCTATCCTATCCTCTATCCTATCCTATCCTCTATCCTATCCTATCCTCTATCCTATCCTATCCTCTATCCTATCCTATCCTCTATCCTATCCTATCCTCTATCCTATCCTATCCTCTATCCTATTCTATCCTCTATCCTATTCTATATTCTATCCGATCCTATCCGATCTTCTATCTTATCCTATTCTCTATCCTATTCTATACTCTACCCTATCCTATCCGCTATCCTATCCTATCCTCTATCCTATCCCATCCTCTATCTTATCCTATCCTCTATCCTATCCTATCCTCTATCCTATCCTATCCTCCATCCTATCCAATCCTATATCCTATCCTATCCGCTATCCTATCCTATCCTCTATCCTATCCTATCCTCTATCCTGTCCTATCCTCTATCCTATCCAATCCTCTATCCTATCCCCTATCCTATCCTCTATCCTATCCTATATCCTATCCTCTATCCTATCCTATCCTCTATCCTATCCTATCCTCTATCCTATCCTCTATCCTATCCTATCCTCTATCCTATAATATCCTCTATCCTATCCTATCCTATCCTCTATCCTATCCTATCCTCTATCCTATCCTATCCTCTATCCTATCCTATCCTCTATCCTATCCTATCCTCTATCCTATCCTATCCTCTATCCTATTCTATATTCTATCCGATCCTATCCGATCCGCTATCTTATCCTATCCTCTATCCTATCCTATCCTCATTCCTATCCTATCCTCTGTCCTATCCACTATCGTATCCTATCCTCTATCCTATCCAATCCTATATCCAATCCTCTATACACTCCAATCCTCTATCCTATCCTGTCCTCTATCCTATCCTATACTCTAGACTATCCTATCCTCTATAATATCCTATCCTCTATCCTATCCTATCCTCTATCCTAACCTATCCTCTATCCTATCCTATCCTCTATCCTATCCTATCCTCTATCCTATCCTATCCTCTATCCTATCCTATCCTCTATCCAATCCTATCCTCTATCCTATCCTATCCTCTATCCTATCCTATCCTCTATCCTATCCTATCCTCTATCCTATCCTATCCTCTATCCTATCCTATCCTCTGTCCTATCCTATCCTCTATAATATCCTATCCTCTATCCTATCCTCTATCCTATCCTCTATCCTATCCTATCCTCTATCCTATCCTATCCTCTATCCTATCCTATCCTCTATCCTATCCTATCCTCTATCCTATCCTATCCTCCATCCTATCCAATCCTATATCCTTTCATCCTATCCTCTATCCTATCCTATCCTCTATCCTATCCTATCCTCTATCCTATCCTATCCTCTATCCTATCCTATCCTCTATCCTATCCTATCCTCTATCCAATCCTATCCTCTATCCTATCCTATCCTCTATCCTATCCTATCCTCTATCCTATGCTATCCTCCATCCTATTCTATATTCTATCCGATCCTATCCGATCCTCTATCTTATCCTATCCTCTATCGTATCCTATCCTCATTCCAATCCTATCCTCTATCCTATTCTATACTCTACCCTATCCTATCCGCTATCCTATCCTATCCTCTATTCTATCCTATCCTCTATCCTATCCTATCCTCTATCCTATCGTATCCTCTATCCTATCCTATCCTCTATCCTATCCTATCCTCTATCCCATCCTATCCTATCCTCTATCCTATCCTATCCTCTATCGTCTCCTGTCCTCTATCCTATACAATCCCCTATCATATCCTCTATCGTCACCTATTTTCTATCCTATCCAATCCCCTATCCTATCCTCTATCGTCTCCTATCCTCTATCCTATCCTATCCTCATTCCTATCCTATCCTCTATCCTATCCTATCCTCTATCCTATCCTCTATCCTATCCAATCCCCTATCCTATCTTCTATCGTCTCCTATCCTCTATCCTATCCTATCCTCATTCCTATCCTATCCTCTACCCTATTCTATCCTCTATCCTATTCTATACTCTACCCTATCCTTTCCGCTATCCTATCCCGTCCTCTATCCTATCCTATCCTCTATCCTATCCTATCCTCTATCCTATCCTATCCTCTGTCCTATCCTATCCTCTATAATATCCTATCCTCTATCCTATCCTATCCTCTATCGTCTCCTACCCTCTATCGTATCCAATCCCCTAACCTATCCTCCATCCTATCCTATCCTCTATCCTATCCTCTATCCTATCCTATCCTCTATCCCATCCCATTCTCTATCCTATCCTCTATCCTATCCTATCCTCTATCCTATCCTATCCTCTATCCTATCCTCTATCCTATCCTATCCTCTATCCTATAATATCCTCTATCCTATCCTATCCTATCCTCTATCCTATCCTATCCTCTATCCTATCCTATCCTCTATCCTATTCTATATTCTATCCGATCCTATCCGGTCCTCTATCTTATCCTATCCTCTATCCTATCCTATCCTCATTCCTATCCTATCCTCTATCCTATCCTATCCTCTGTCCTATCCACTATCGTATCCTATCCTCTATCCTATCCAATCCTATATCCAATCCTCTATACACTCCAATCCTGTATCCTATCCTGTCTTCTATCCTATCCTATCCTCTATCCTATCCTATCCTCTATAATATCCTATCCTCTATCCTATCCTATCCTCTATCCTAACCTATCCTCTATCCTATCCTATCCTCTATCCTATCCTATCCTCTATCCTATCCTATCCTCTATCCTATCCTATCCTCTATCCAATCCTATCCTCTATCCTATCCTATCCTCTATCCTATAATATCCTCTATCCTATCCTATCCTATCCTCTATCCTATCCTATCCTCTATCCTATCCTATCCTCTATCCTATCCTATCCTCTATCCTATCCTATCC
Source organism: Halictus rubicundus (assembly GCF_050948215.1). Lineage (NCBI taxonomy): Eukaryota > Metazoa > Arthropoda > Insecta > Hymenoptera > Halictidae > Halictus > Halictus rubicundus. The sequence goes on along the minus strand of NW_027488746.1, from coordinate 373,514 downwards.
TCTATCCTATCCTATCCTCTATCCTATTCTATCCTCTATCCTATTCTATATTCTATCCGATCCTATCCGATCTTCTATCTTATCCTATCCTCTATCCTATCCTATCCTCTGTCCTATCCTATCCTCTATAATATCCTATCCTCTATCCTATCCTCTATCCTATCCTATCCTCTATCCTATCCTATCCTCTATCCTATCCTATCCTCTATCCTATCGTATCCTCTATCCTATCCTATCCTCTATCCTATCCTATCCTCTATCCCATCCTATCCTATCCTCTATCCTATCCTATCCTCTATCGTCTCCTGTCCTCTATCCTATACAATCCCCTATCATATCCTCTATCGTCTCCTATTTTCTATCCTATCCAATCCCCTATCCTATCCTCTATCGTCTCCTATCCTCTATCCTATCCTATCCTCATTCCTATCCTATCCTCTATCCTATCCTATCCTCTATCCTATCCTATCCTCTATCCTATCCTATCCTATCCTCTATCCTATCCTATCCTCTATCGTCTCCTGTCCTCTATCCTATACAATCCCTTACCATATCCTCTATCGTCTCCTATCCTCTATCCTATCCAATCCCCTATCCTATCCTCTATCGTCTCCTATCCTCTATCCTATCCTATCCTCATTCCTATCCTATCCTCTACCCTATTCTATCCTCTATCCTATTCTATACTCTACCCTATCCTTTCCGCTATCCTATCCCGTCCTCTATCCTATCCTATCCTCTATCCTATCCTATCCTCTATCCTATCCTATCCTCTGTCCTATCCTATCCTCTATAATATCCTATCCTCTATCCTATCCTATCCTCTATCGTCTCCTACCCTCTATCGTATCCAATCCCCTATCCTATCCTCTATCGTCTCTTATCCTCTATCCTATCCAATCCCCTATCCTATCCTCTATCGTCTCCGATCCTCTATCCTATCCAATCCCCTATCCTATCCTCCATCCTATCCTATCCTCTGTCCTATCCTATCCTCTATCCTATAATATCATCTATCCCATCCTATCCTCTATCCTGTTCTATTCTCTATCCTATCCTCTATCCTGTTCTATTCTCTATCCTATCCTCTATCCTATCCTATCTTCTACAGCCTCCTATCTTCTATCCTATCCAATCCCCTATCCTATCCTCTATCCTATATTATCCACTATCCTATCGTATTCACTATCCTATCGTATCAACTATCCTATCCATTCCCCTATCCTATCCTCTATTCTATCCTCTATCCTATCCTCTATCCTATCCTATCCTCTATCCCATCCCATTCTCTATCCTATCCTCTATCCTATCCTATCCTCTATCCTATCCTATCCTCTATCCTATCCTATCCTCTATCCTATCCTATCCTCTATCCTATCCTATCCTCTATCCTATCCTCTATCCTATCCTATCCTATCCTCTATCCTATCCTATCCTCTATCCTATTCTATATTCTATCCGATCCTATCCGATCCTCTATCTTATCCTATCCTCTATCCTATCCTATCCTCATTCCTATCCTATCCTCTATCCTATCCTATCCTCTGTCCTATCCACTATCGTATCCTATCCTCTATCCTATCCAATCCTATATCCAATCCTCTATACACTCCAATCCTGTACCCTATCCTGTCTTCTATCCTATCCTATCCTCTATCCTATCCTATCCTCTATAATATCCTATCCTCTATCCTATCCTATCCTCTATCCTAACCTATCCTCTATCCTATCCTATCCTCTATCCTATCCTATCCTCTATCCTATCCTATCCTCTATCCTATCCTATCCTCTATCCAATCCTATCCTCTATCCTATCCTATCCTCTATCCTATCGTATCCTCTATCCTATCCTATCCTCTATCCTATCCTATCCTCTATCCTATCCTATCCTCTGTGCTATCCTATCCTCTATAATATCCTATCCTCTATCCTATCCTCTATCCTATCCTATCCTCTATCCTATCCTATCCTCTATCCTATCATATCCTCTATCCTATCCTATCCTCTATCCTATCATATCCTCTATACTATCCTATCCTCTATCCTATAATATCCTCTATCCGATCCTATCCGATCCTCTATCTTATCCTATCCTCTATCCTATCCTATCCTCATTCCTATCCTATCCTCTATCCTATCCTATCCTCTGTCCTATCCACTATCGTATCCTATCCTCTATCCTATCCAATCCTATATCCAATCCTCTATACACTCCAATCCTCTATCCTATCCTGTCCTCTATCCTATCCTATCCTCTAGACTATCCTATCCTCTATAATATCCTATCCTCTATCCTATCCTATCCTCTATCCTAACCCATCCTCTATCCTATCCTATCCTCTATCCTATCCTATCCTCTATCCTATCCTATCCTCTATCCTATCCTATCCTCTATCCAATCCTATCCTCTATCCTATCCTATCCTCTATCCTATCCTATCCTCTATCCTATCCTATCCTCTATCCTATCCTATCCTCTATCCTATCCTATCCTCTATAATTTCGTATCCTCTATCCTATCCTTTCCTCTATCCTATCCAATCCTATATCCTATCCTATCCGCTATCCTGTCCTATCCTCTATCCTATAATATCCCCTATCCTATCCAATCCTCTATCCTATCCTCTATCCTATCCTATCCTCTATCCTATCCAATCCCCTATCCTTTCTCTATTCGATCCTCTCCTCTATAATATCGAATCCTCTATCCTATCCTGTGCTCTATCCTATAATATCCTCTATCCTATCCTATCCTCTATCCTACCCTATCCTCTATCCTATCCTATCCTCCATCCTATTCTATATTCTATCCGATCCTATCCGATCCTCTATCTTATCCTATCCTCTATCCTATCCTATCCTCATTCCTATCCTATCCTCTATCCTATCCTATCCTCTGTCCTATCCACTATCGTATCCTATCCTCTATCCTATCCAATCCTATATCCTATCCTCTATACAATCCAATCCTCTATCCTATCCTATCCTCTCTCCTATCCACTATCGTATCCTATCCTCTATCGGATCCTATCCTCTATCTGATCCTATCCTCTATCCTATCCCATCCTCTATCCTATCCTATCCTCTATCCTATCCTATCCTATCCTCTATCCTATCCTATCCTCTATCGTCTCCTGTCCTCTATTCTATACAATCCCCTATCCTATCCTCTATCGTCTCCTATCTTCTATCCTATCCAATCCCCTATCCTATCCTCTATCCTATATTATCCACTATCCTATCCTATTCTCTAACCTATCGTATCAACTATCCTATCCTTTCCCCTATCCTATCCTCTATTCTATCCTCTATCCTATCCTCTATCCTATCCTATCATCTATCCTATCCTATCCTATCCTCTATCCTATCCAATCTTCTATAATATCATATCCTCTATCCTATCCTATCCTCTATCCTAGCCTATCCTCTATCCTATCCAATCCTATATCCTATCCCATCCGCTATCCTATCCTATCCTCTATCCTATCCTATCCACTATCCTATCCTATTCTCCAACCTATCGTCTCAACTATCCTATCCATTCCCCTATCCTATCCTCTATCCTATCCTATCCTCAATCCTATCCTATCCTCTATCCTATCCTATCCTCTATCCTATCCTCTATCCTATCCTATCCTCTATCCTATCCTATCCTCTATCCTATCCTATCCTCTATCCTATCCTATCCTCTATCCTATCCTACCCTCTATCCTATCCTATCCTGTATCCTATTCTATATTCTATCCGATCCTATCCGATCCTCTATCTTATCCTATCCTCTATCCTATCCTATCCTCATTCCTATCCTATCCTCTATCCTATCCTATCCTCTATCCTATCCTATCCTATCCTCTATCCTATCCTATCCTCTATCGTCTCCTGTCCTCTATCCTATACAATCCCCTACCATATCCTCTATCGTCTCCTATCCTCTATCCTATCCAATCCCCTATCCTATCCTCTATCGTCTCCTATCCTCTATCCTATCCTATCCTCATTCCTATCCTATCCTCTACCCTATTCTATCCTCTATCCTATTCTATACTCTACCCTATCCTTTCCGCTATCCTATCCCGTCCTCTATCCTATCCTATCCTCTATCCTATCCTATCCTCTATCCTATCATATCCTCTATCCTATCCTATCCTCTATCCTATCCTATCCTCTATCCTATCCTATCCTCTATCCTATCCTATCCTCTGTCCTATCCTATCCTCTATAATATCCTATCCTCTATCCTATCCTATCCTCTATCCTATCCTATCCTCTATCCTATCCTATCCTCATTCCTATCTTATCCTCTATCCTATCCTATCCTCTAACCTATTCTATACTCTACCCTATCAAATCCGCTATCCTATCCTATCCTCTATCCTAGCCAATCCCCTATCCTATGCTCTATCCGATCATATCCTATCCTCTATAATTTCGTATCCTCTATCCTATCCAATCCTCTATCCTATCCAATCCTATATCCTATCCTATCCGCAATCCTGTCCTATCCTATATCCTATAATACCCCCTATCCTATCCAATCCTCTATCCTATCCTCTGTCCTATCCTCTATCCTATCCTATCCTCTATTATATCCCATCCTCTATCCTATCCACTATCGTATCCTATTCTCTATCCTATCCAATCCTATATCCCATCCTCTATAAAATCCAATCCTCTATCCTATCCTATCCTCTATCCTATCCTATCCTCTATCCTATCCAATCCTATGTCCTATACTCTATCGTATCCTATTCTCTATCCTATCCTATCCTCCATCCTATCCTATCTTCTATCATATCCTATCCTCTATCCTATCCTATCCTCTATCCTATCCAATCCTTTATCCTATCCTATCCTCTATCCTATCCTATCCTCTATCCTATCCAATCCTATGTCCTATACTCTATCGTATCCTATTCTCTATCCTATCCTATCCTCTATCCTATCCTATCCTCTATCCTATCCTATCCTCTATCCTATCCTATCCTCTATAATTTCGTATCCTCTATCCTATCCTTTCCTCTATCCTATCCAATCCTATATCCTATCCTATCCGCTATCCTGTCCTATCCTCTATCCTATAATATCCCCTATCCTATCCAATCCTCTATCCTATCCTCTATCCTATCCTATCCTCTATCCTATCCAATCCCCTATCCTTTCTCTATTCGATCCTCTCCTCTATAATATCGAATCCTCTATCCTATCCTGTGCTCTATCCTATAATATCATCCACCCTATCCTATTCTCTATCCTATCGTATCAACTATCCTATCTAATCCCCTATCCTATCCTCTTTCCTATCCTCATTCCTATCCTCTATCCTATCCTATACTCTATCTTATCACATCCTCTATCGTCTCCTATCCTCTATCCTATCCAATCCCCTATCCTATCCTCTGTCCTATCCTATCCTCTATCCTATAATATCATCTATCCTATCCTATCCTCTATCCTGTTCTATTCTCTATCCTATCCTCTATCCTATCCTATCCTCTATCGTCTCCTATCTTCTATCCTATCCAATCCCCTATCCTATCCTCTATCCTATATTATCCACTATCCTATCCTATTCTCTAACCTATCGTATCAACTATCCTATCCTTTCCCCTATCCTAGCCTCTATTCTATCCTCTATCCTATCCTCTATCCTAACCTATCATCTATCCTTTCCCATTCTCTATCCTATCCTCTATCCTATCCTACCCTCTATCCTATCCTATCCTATCCTCTATCCTTTCCAATCTTCTATAATATCCTATCCTCTATCCTATCCTATCCTCTATCCAATCCTATCCTCTATCCTATACTATCCTCTATCCTATCCAATCCTCTATCCTATCCTCTATCCTATCCTATCCTCTATCCTACCCTATCCTCTATAATATCCTATCCTCTATCCTATCCTATCCTCTATCCTATCCTATCCTCTATCCTATCCTATCCTCTATCCTATCCTATACTCTATCCTATCCTATCCTCTATCCTATCCTATCCTCTATCCAATCCTATCCTCTATCCTATCCTAACCTCTATCCTATCCTATCCTCTATCCTATCTTATCCTCTATCCTATTCTATATTCTATCCGATCCTATCCGATCCTCTATCTTATCCTATCCTCTATCCTATCCTATCCTCATTCCTATCCTATCCTCTATCCTATCCTATCCTCTATCCAATTCTATACTCTACCCTATCCTATCCGCTATCCTATCCTATCCTCTATCCTATCCTATCCTCTATCCTATCCTATCCTCTATCCTATCATATCCTGTATCCTATCCTATCATCTATCCTATCCTATCCTCCATCCTATCCTATCCTCTATCCTATCCTATACTCTATCCTATCCTATCCTCTATCCTATCCTGTCCTATCCTATCCTCTATCCTATCCAATCGTCTATCCTATACTATCCTCTATCCTATCCTATCCTCTATCCTATCCTATCCTCTATCCTATCCTATCCTCTATCATATCCTATCCTCTATCCTATCCTATCCTATCCTCTATCCAATCCTATCCTCTATCCTATCCTATCCAATATCATATCCTATCCTCTATCCTATCCTATCCTCTATCCTACCCACTATCGTATCCTATTCTCTATCCTATCCAATCCTATATCCCGTCCTCTATAAAATCCAATCCTCTATCCTATAATATCCTCTATCCTATCCTATCCTCTATCCTATCCTATCCTCTATAATATCCTATCCTCTATCCTATTCTATCCTCTACCCTATCCTATCCGCTATCCTATGCTATCCTCTATACTATCCAATCCCCTATCCTATGCTCTATCCGATCATATCCTATCCTCTATAATTTCGTATCCTCTATCCTATCCTATTCTCTATCCTATCCAATCCCATATCCTATCCTATCCGCTATCCTGTCCTATCCTCTATCCTATAATATCCCCTATCCTATCCAATCCTCTATCCTATCCTCTATCCTATCCTATCCTCTATCCTATCCAATCCCCTATCCTTTCTCTATTCGATCCTCTCCTCTATAATATCGAATCCTCTATCCTATCCTGTGCTCTATCCTATAATATCATCCACCCTATCCTATTCTCTATCCTATCGTATCAACTATCCTATCTAATCCCCTATCCTATCCTCTTTCCTATCCTCATTCCTATCCTCTATCCTATCCTATACTCTATCTTATCACATCCTCTATCGTCTCCTATCCTCTATCCTATCCAATCCCCTATCCTATCCTCTGTCCTATCCTATCCTCTATCCTATAATATCATCTATCCTATCCTATCCTCTATCCTGTTCTATTCTCTATCCTATCCTCTATCCTATCCTATCCTCTATCGTCTCCTATCTTCTATCCTATCCAATCCCCTATCCTATCCTCTATCCTATATTATCCACTATCCTATCCTATTCTCTAACCTATCGTATCAACTATCCTATCCTTTCCCCTATCCTATCCTCTATTCTATCCTCTATCCTATCCTCTATCCTAACCTATCATCTATCCTTTCCCATTCTCTATCCTATCCTCTATCCTATCCTACCCTCTATCCTATCCTATCCTATCCTCTATCCTTTCCAATCTTCTATAATATCCTATCCTCTATCCTATCCTATCCTCTATCCAATCCTATCCTCTATCCTATACTATCCTCTATCCTATCCAATCCTCTATCCTATCCTCTATCCTATCCTATCCTCTATCCTACCCTATCCTCTATAATATCCTATCCTCTATCCTATCCTATCCTCTATCCTATCCTATCCTCTATCCTATCCTATCCTCTATCCTATCCTATACTCTATCCTATCCTATCCTCTATCCTATCCTATCCTCTATCCAATCCTATCCTCTATCCTATCCTAACCTCTATCCTATCCTATCCTCTATCCTATCTTATCCTCTATCCTATTCTATATTCTATCCGATCCTATCCGATCCTCTATCTTATCCTATCCTCTATCCTATCCTATCCTCATTCCTATCCTATCCTCTATCCTATCCTATCCTCTATCCAATTCTATACTCTACCCTATCCTATCCGCTATCCTATCCTATCCTCTATCCTATCCTATCCTCTATCCTATCCTATCCTCTATCCTATCATATCCTGTATCCTATCCTATCATCTATCCTATCCTATCCTCCATCCTATCCTATCCTCTATCCTATCCTATACTCTATCCTATCCTATCCTCTATCCTATCCTGTCCTATCCTATCCTCTATCCTATCCAATCGTCTATCCTATACTATCCTCTATCCTATCCTATCCTCTATCCTATCCTATCCTCTATCCTATCCTATCCTCTATCATATCCTATCCTCTATCCTATCCTATCCTATCCTCTATCCAATCCTATCCTCTATCCTATCCTATCCAATATCATATCCTATCCTCTATCCTATCCTATCCTCTATCCTACCCACTATCGTATCCTATTCTCTATCCTATCCAATCCTATATCCCGTCCTCTATAAAATCCAATCCTCTATCCTATAATATCCTCTATCCTATCCTATCCTCTATCCTATCCTATCCTCTATAATATCCTATCCTCTATCCTATTCTATCCTCTACCCTATCCTATCCGCTATCCTATGCTATCCTCTATACTATCCAATCCCCTATCCTATGCTCTATCCGATCATATCCTATCCTCTATAATTTCGTATCCTCTATCCTATCCTATTCTCTATCCTATCCAATCCCATATCCTATCCTATCCGCAATCCTGTCCTATCCTATATCCTATAATATCCCCTATCTTATCCAATCCTCTATCCTATCCTCTATCCTATCCTCTATCCTATCCTATCCTCTATTATATCCCATCCTCTATCCCGTCCACTATCGTATCCTATTCTCTATCCTATCCTATCCTCCATCCTATCCTATCCTCTATCCTATCCTATCCTCTATCCTATCCTATCCTCTATCCTATCCTATCCTCTATCCTATCCTATCCTCTATCCTATCCTATCCTCTATCCTATCCTATCCTCTATCCTATCCTATCCTCTATCCTATCCTATCCTCTATCCTATCCTATCCTCTATCCTATCCTATCCTCTCCTCTATCCTATCCTATCCTCTATCGTCTCCAGTCCTCTATCCTATACAATCCCCTATCATATCCTCTATCGCCTCCTACCCTCTATCCTATCCAATCCCCTATCCTATCCTCTATCTTATCCTATCCTCTATCCTATCCTATCCTCAATCCTATCATATCCTCTATCCTATCCTATCCTCTATCCTATCCAATCCTATATCCTATCCTATCCGCTATCCTGTCCTATCCTCTATCCTATAATATCCCCTATCCTATCCAATCCTCTATCCTATCCTCTATCCTATCCTATCCTCTATCCTATCCAATCCCCTATCCTTTCCTCTATTCGATCCTCTCCTCTATAATATCGAATCCTCTATCCTATCCTGTGCTCTATCCTATAATATCATCCATCCTATCCTATTCTCTATCCTATCGTATCAACTATCCTATCCAATCCCCTATCCTATCCTCTTTTCTATCCTCTATCCTATCCTCTATCCTATCCAATCCTCTATCCTATCCTATCCTCTATCCTATCCTATCCTCTATCCTATCCTATCCTCTATCCTATCCTATCCTCTATCCTATCCTATCCTCTATCCTATCCTATCCTCTATCCTATCCTATCCTCTATCCAATCCTATCCTCTATCCTATCCTATCCTCTATCCTATCCTATCCTCTATCCTATCCTATCCTCTATCCTATCCTATCCTCTATCCTATCCTATCCTCTATCCTATCCACTATCGTATCCTATTCTCTATCCTATCCAAACCTATATCCCATCCTCTATAAACTCCAATCCTCTATCCTATAATATCATCTATCCTATCCTATCCTCTATCCTATCCAATCCTATGTCCTATACTCTATCGTATCCTATTCTCTATCCTATCCTCTCCTCTATCCTATCCTATCCTCTACCCTATCCTATCCGCTATCCTATGCTATCCTCTAGCCTATCCAATTCCCTATCCTATGCTCTATCCGATCATATCCTATCCTCTATAATTTCGTATCCTCTATCCTATCCTATCCTCTATCCTATCCAATCCCATATCCTATCCTATCCGCAATCCTGTCCTATCCTATATCCTATAATATCCCCTATCTTATCCAATCCTCTATCCTATCCTCTATCCTATCCTCTATCCTATCCTATCCTCCATTATATCCCATCCTCTATCCTATCCACTATCGTATCCTATTCTCTATCCTATCCTATCCTCCATCCTATCCTATCCTCTATCCTATCCTATCCTCTATAATTTCGTATCCTCTATCCTATCCTATCCTCTATCCTATCCAATCCTATATCCTATCCTATCCGCTATCCTGTCCTATCCTCTATCCTATAATATCCCCTATCCTATCCAATCCTCTATCCTATCCTCTATCCTATCATCTATCCTATCCTCTATCCTATTCTATCCTCTATCGTATCCTATCCTCTATCCTATCCAATCCCCTATCCTATCCTCTATCGTCTCCTATCCTCTATCCTATCCAATCCCCTATCCTATCCTCCATCCTATCCTATCCTCTGTCCTATCCTATCCTCTATCCTATAATATCATCTATCCTATCCTATCCTCTATCCTGTTCTATTCTCTATCCTATCCTCTATCCTATCCTATCCTCTATCGTCTCCTATCTTCTATCCTATCCAATCCCCTATCCTATCCTCTATCCTATATTATCCACTATCCTATCCTGTTCGTTAACCTATCGTATCAACTATCCTATCCATTCCCCTATCCTATCCTCTATTCTATCCTCTATCCTATCCTCTATCCTATCCTATCCTCTATCCTTTCCCATTCTCTATCCTATCCTCTATCCTATCCTATCCTCTGTCCTATCCACTATCGTATAATATCCTCTATCCTATACAATCCTATATCCTATCCTCTATACACACCAATCCTCTATCCTATCCTATCCTCTATCCTATCCTATCCTCTATCCTATCCTATCCTCTATCCTATCCTATCCTCTATCCTATCCTCTCCTTTATCCTTTCCTATCCTCCATCCTATCCTATCCTCTATCCTATCCTCTATCTTATCCTATCCTCTATCCTATCCTCTATCCTATCCTCTATCCTATCCTATCCTCCATTATATCCCATCCTCTATCCTATCCACTATCGTATCCTATTCTCTATCCTATCCTATCCTCCATCCTATCCTATCCTCTATCCTATCCTATCCTCTATTATTTCGTATCCTCTATCCTATCCTATCCTCTATCCTATCCAATCCCATATCCTATCCTATCCGCAATCCTGTCCTATCCTATATCCTATAATATCCCCTATCTTATCCAATCCTCTATCCTATCCTCTATCCTATCCTCTATCCTATCCTATCCTCCATTATATCCCATCCTCTATCCTATCCACTATCGTATCCTATTCTCTATCCTATCCTATCCTCCATCCTATCCTATCCTCTATCCTATCCTATCCTCTATAATTTCGTATCCTCTATCCTATCCTATCCTCTATCCTATCCAATCCTATATCCTATCCTATCCGCTATCCTGTCCTATCCTCTATCCTATAATATCCCCTATCCTATCCAATCCTCTATCCTATCCTCTATCCTATCATCTATCCTATCCTCTATCCTATTCTATCCTCTATCGTATCCTATCCTCTATCCTATCCAATCCCCTATCCTATCCTCTATCGTCTCCTATCCTCTATCCTATCCAATCCCCTATCCTATCCTCCATCCTATCCTATCCTCTGTCCTATCCTATCCTCTATCCTATAATATCATCTATCCTATCCTATCCTCTATCCTGTTCTATTCTCTATCCTATCCTCTATCCTATCCTATCCTCTATCGTCTCCTATCTTCTATCCTATCCAATCCCCTATCCTATCCTCTATCCTATATTATCCACTATCCTATCCTGTTCGTTAACCTATCGTATCAACTATCCTATCCATTCCCCTATCCTATCCTCTATTCTATCCTCTATCCTATCCTCTATCCTATCCTATCCTCTATCCTTTCCCATTCTCTATCCTATCCTCTATCCTATCCTATCCTCTGTCCTATCCACTATCGTATAATATCCTCTATCCTATACAATCCTATATCCTATCCTCTATACACACCAATCCTCTATCCTATCCTATCCTCTATCCTATCCTATCCTCTATCCTATCCTATCCTCTATCCTATCCTATCCTCTATCCTATCCTCTCCTTTATCCTTTCCTATCCTCCATCCTATCCTATCCTCTATCCTATCCTCTATCTTATCCTATCCTCTATCCTATCCTCTATCCTATCCTCTATCCTATCCTATCCTCCATTATATCCCATCCTCTATCCTATCCACTATCGTATCCTATTCTCTATCCTATCCTATCCTCCATCCTATCCTATCCTCTATCCTATCCTATCCTCTATTATTTCGTATCCTCTATCCTATCCTATCCTCTATCCTATCCAATCCCATATCCTATCCTATCCGCAATCCTGTCCTATCCTATATCCTATAATATCCCCTATCTTATCCAATCCTCTATCCTATCCTCTATCCTATCCTCTATCCTATCCTATCCTCCATTATATCCCATCCTCTATCCTATCCACTATCGTATCCTATTCTCTATCCTATCCTATCCTCCATCCTATCCTATCCTCTATCCTATCCTATCCTCTATAATTTCGTATCCTCTATCCTATCCTATCCTCTATCCTATCCAATCCTATATCCTATCCTATCCGCTATCCTGTCCTATCCTCTATCCTATAATATCCCCTATCCTATCCAATCCTCTATCCTATCCTCTATCCTATCATCTATCCTATCCTCTATCCTATTCTATCCTCTATCGTATCCTATCCTCTATCCTATCCAATCCCCTATCCTATCCTCTATCGTCTCCTATCCTCTATCCTATCCAATCCCCTATCCTATCCTCCATCCTATCCTATCCTCTGTCCTATCCTATCCTCTATCCTATAATATCATCTATCCTATCCTATCCTCTATCCTGTTCTATTCTCTATCCTATCCTCTATCCTATCCTATCCTCTATCGTCTCCTATCTTCTATCCTATCCAATCCCCTATCCTATCCTCTATCCTATATTATCCACTATCCTATCCTGTTCGTTAACCTATCGTATCAACTATCCTATCCATTCCCCTATCCTATCCTCTATTCTATCCTCTATCCTATCCTCTATCCTATCCTATCCTCTATCCTTTCCCATTCTCTATCCTATCCTCTATCCTATCCTATCCTCTGTCCTATCCACTATCGTATAATATCCTCTATCCTATACAATCCTATATCCTATCCTCTATACACACCAATCCTCTATCCTATCCTATCCTCTATCCTATCCTATCCTCTATCATATCCTATCCTCTATCCTATCCTATCCTCTATCCTATCCTGTCCTTAATCCTTTCCTATCCTCCATCCTATCCTATCCTCTATCCTATCCTCTATCTTATCCTATCCTCTATCCTATCCTCTATCCTATCCTCTATCCTATCCTATCCTCCATTATATCCCATCCTCTATCCTATCCACTATCGTATCCTATTCTCTATCCTATCCTATCCTCCATCCTATCCTATCCTCTATCCTATCCTATCCTCTATAATTTCGTATCCTCTATCCTATCCTATCCTCTATCCTATCCAATCCTACATCCTATCCTATCCGCTATCCTGTCCTATCCTCAATCCTATAATATCCCCTATCCTATCCAATCCTCTATCCTATCCTCTATCCTATCATCTATCCTATCCTCTATCCTATTCTATCCTCTATCGTATCCTATCCTCTATCCTATCCAATCCCCTATCCTATCCTCTATCGTCTCCTATCCTCTATCCTATCCAATCCCCTATCCTATCCTCCATCCTATCCTATCCTCTGTCCTATCCTATCCTCTATCCTATAATATCATCTATCCTATCCTATCCTCTATCCTGTTCTATTCTCTATCCTATCCTCTATCCTATCCTATCCTCTATCGTCTCCTATCTTCTATCCTATGCAATCCCCTATCCTATCCTCTATCCTATATTATCCACTATCCTATCCTGTTCGTTAACCTATCGTATCAACTATCCTATCCATTCCCCTATCCTTTCCTCTATTCTATCCTCTATCCTATCCTCTATCCTATCCTATCCTCTATCCTTTCCCATTCTCTATCCTATCCTCTATCCTATCCTATCCTCTGTCCTATCCACTATCGTATAATATCCTCTATCCTATACAATCCTATATCCTATCCTCTATACACACCAATCCTCTATCCTATCCTATCCTCTATCCTATCCTATCCTCTATCCTATCCTATCCTCTATCCTATCCTATCCTCTATCCTATCCTATCCTCTATCCTATCCTCTCCTTTATCCTTTCCTATCCTCCATCCTATCCTATCCTCTATCCTATCCTCTATCTTATCCTATCCTCTATAATTTCGTATCCTCTATCCTATCCTATCCTCTATCCTATCCAATCCTATATCCTATCCTATCCGCAATCCTGTCCTATCCTATATCCTATAATATCCCCTATCCTATCCAATCCTCTATCCTATCCTCTGTACTATCCTCTATCCTATCCTATCCTCTATTATATCCCATCCTCTATCCTATCCACTATCGTATCCTATTCTCTATCCTATCCAATCCTATATCCCATCCTCTATAAAATCCAATCCTCTATCCTATAATATCCTCTATCCTATCCTATCATCTATCCTATCCAATCCTATGTCCTATACTCTATCGTATCCTATTCTCTATCCTATCCTAACCTCCATCCTATCCTATCCTCTATCCTATCCTATCCTCTATCCTATCCTATCCTCTATAATTTCGTATCCTCTATCCTATCCTATCCTCTATCCTATCCAATCCTATATCCTATCCTACCCGCTATCCTGTCCTATCCTCTATCCTATAATATCCCCTATCCTATCCAATCCCCTATCCTATCCTCTATCCTATCCTATCCTCTATCGTATCCTATCCTCTATCCTATCCAATCCCGTATCCTATCCTCTATCGTCTCCTATCCTCTATCCTATCCAATCCCCTATCCTATCCTCCATCCTATCCTATCCTCTGTCCTATCCTATCCTCTATCCTATAATATCATCTATCCTATCCTATCCTCTATCCTGTTCTATTCTCTATCCTATCCTCTATCCTATCCTATCCTCTATCGTCTCCTATCTTCTATCCTATCCAATCCCCTATCCTATCCTCTATCCTATATTATCCACTATCCTATCCTGTTCTCTAACCTATCGTATCAACTATCCTATCCATTCCCCTATCCTATCCTCTATTCTATCCTCTATATTATCCTCTATCCTATCCTATCCTCTATCCTTTCCCATTCTCTATCCTATCCTCTGTCCTATCCACTATCGTATAATATCCACTATCCTATACAATCCTATATCCTATCCTCTATACACTCCAATCCTCTATCCTATCCTATCCTCTGTCCTATCCTATCCTCTATCCTATCCTATCCTCTATCCTATCCTATCCTCTATCATATCCTCTCCTCTATCCTATCCTATCCTCCATCCTATCCTATCCTCTATGCTATCCTATCCTCTATCCTACCCTATCCTTTATCCTATCCCATCCTCTATCCAATCCTATCCTCTATCCTGTTCTATTCTCTATCCTATCCTCTATCCTATCCTATCCTCTATCGTCTGCTATCTTCTATCCTATCCATTCCCCTATCCTATCCTCTATTCTATCCTCTATCCTATCCTCTATCCTATCCTATCCTCTATCCTTTCCCATTCTCTATCCTATCCTCTATCCTATCCTATCGTCTATCCTATCCTATCCTCTATCCTATCCAATCCTCTATCCTATCCCCTATCCTATCCTCTATCCTATCCTCTATCCTATCCTATCCTCAATCCTATAATATCCTCTATCCTATCCTATCATCTATCCTATCCTATCCTCTATAATTTCGTATCCTCTATCCTATCCTATCCTCTATCCTATCCAATCCTATATCCTATCCTATCCGCTATCCTGTCCTATCCTCTATCCTATCCAATCCTATGTCCTATACTCTATCGTATCCTATTCTCTATCCTATCCTATCCTCCATCCAATCCTATCCTCTATCCTATCCAATCCCCTATCCTTTCCTCTATTCGATCCTCTCCTCTATAATATCGAATCCTCTATCCTATCCTGTGCTCTATCCTATAATATCATCCATCCTATCCTATTCTCTATCCTATCGTATCAACTATCCTATCCAATCCCCTATCCTATCCTCTGTCCTATCCAATCCCCTATCCTATCCTCCATCCTATCCTATCCTCTGTCCTATCCTATCCTCTATCCTATAATATCATCTATCCTATCCTATCCTCTATCCTGTTCTATTCTCTATCCTATCCTCTATCCTATCCTATCCTCTATCCTTTCCCATTCTCTATCCTATCCTCTGTCCTATCCACTATCGTATAATATCCTCTATCCTATACAATCCTATATCCTATCCTATATACACTCCAATCCTCTCTCCTATCCTATCCTCTATCCTATCCTATCCTCTGTCCTATCCTATCCTCTATAATATCCTATCCTCTATCCTATCCTATCCTCTATCCTATCCTATCCTGTATCCTATCCTCTCCTCTATCCTATCCTATCCTCCATCCTATCCTATCCTCTATCCTATCCTATCCTCTATCCTATCGTATCCTATCCTCTGTCCCATCCTATCATGTATCCTATCCAATCCTATGTCCTATACTCTGTCGTCTCCTGTCCTCCATCCTATCCCATCCTCTATTCTATCCTATCCTATCCTCCATCCTATTATATCCACTATCCTATCCTATCCTGTATCCTATTCTATACTCTACTATCCAATCCACAGTCCTATGCTATCCTATCCTCTATCCTGTCATATCCTCTGCCCTATCCAATCCTCTATCCTATCCTCTATCCGATTTTATCCTCTATCCTATCCTCTATCCTATCCGATCCTCTATCCTATCCTATCCTATCCTCAATCCTATCCTATCCTCTATCCTATCCTACCCTCTATCCTATTCTATAGTCTATCCTTTCCTCTATCCTATGCTCTATCCTATCCAATCCTCTATCCTCTCCTTTATCCCGTCCTATCCTCAATCCTATCCTATCCTCTATCCTAACATATCCTGTATCCTATCCTATCCTCTATTCTATCCTATCCTCTATCCTATTATATACTCTATGCTATCCAATCCCCTATCCGATCCTCTATCCTATCCTATCCTCTATCCCATCCTATCCTCAATCCTATCCTATCCTCCATCCTATAATTTCCTCTGTACCATCCAAACACCTTTCCTATCCTCTATCCGATCCTATCCTCTATTATATCCAATCCACTGCCCTATCCTATCCTATCCTCTATCCTATCATATCCTCTGTCCTATCCAATCCCCTATCCTATCCTCTATCCGATCGTATCCTCTATTATATCCTATCCTATCCTCCATCCTATTATATCCTCGATCATATCCTATCATCTATCCTATCCAATCCCCTATCCTATCCTCTATCCGATTCTATCCACTATTCTATCCTCTATCCTATCCTATCCTCTATCCTATCCTATCCTCTATCCTAGCCTATCCTCTATCCTATACTATCCTCCATCCTATCCTATCCTCTATCCTATCCAATCCTGTATCGTATGCTGTCCTCTATCGTCTCCTGTCCTCTATCCTATCCAATCCACTATCCAATCCTCTATCGTCTCCTATCCTCTATCCTATCCAATCCCCTATCAGATCCTCTATCCTATCCTATCATCTATCCTATCCAATCCCCTATCCTATCCTCTATCCGATTCTATCCACTATTCTATCCTCTATCCTATCCTATCCTCTATCCTATCCTATCCTCTATCCTAGCCTATCCTCTATCCTATCCTATCCTCTATCCTATCCTATCCTCTATCCTATCCTATCCTCTATCCTATCCTATCCTCTATCCTATCCTATCCACGATCCTATCCTATCCTCTATCCTATCCAATCACCTATCCTATCCTCTATCCGATCCTATCCTCTATCCTATCCTCTATCCTATCCTCTATCCTATCCAATCCCCTATCCTATCCTCTATCCTCTATTCTATCCTCTATTATATCCTATCCTCTATCCTATCCAATCCACTATCCTATCCTCTATCCTCTCTTCTATCCTCTATTATATCCTATCCTCTATCCTATCCAATCCACTATCCTATCCTATGTTCTATCCTATCATATCCTCTGTCCTATCCAATCCCCTATCCTGTCCTCTATTATATCCTATCCTCTTTCCTATCCTATCCTCTATCCTATCCTATCCTTAATCCTATCAAATCCTCTATCCTCTCCAATCCACTATCCTATCCTATGTTCTATTATATCCTATCCTCTATCCAATCCTATCCTCTATCCTATCGTAACCTCTATCGTATGCTATCCTCTATCGTCTCCTGTCCTCTATCCTATCCAATCCCCTATCCTATCCTCTATCGTCTCCTATCCTCTATCCTATCCAATCCCCTATCCGATACTCTATCCTATCCTATCCTCTATCCTATCCTATCCTCAATCCTATCCTATCCTCTATCCTATCCAATACACTATCCTCTCCTATCCTGTATCCTATTCTATACTCTACTATCCAATCCACAGTCCTATGCTATCCTATCCTCTATCCTATCATATCCTCTGCCCTATCCAATCCTCTATCCTATCCTCTATCCGATTTTATCCTCTATCCTATCCTCTATCCTATCCGATCCTCTATCCTATCCGATCCTCTATCCTATCCTATCCTATCCTCAATCCTATCCTATCCTCAATCCTATCCTACCCTCTATCCTATTCTATAGTCTATCCTTTCCTCTATCCTATGCTCTATCCTATCCAATCCTCTATCCTCTCCTTTATCCCGTCCTATCCTCAATCCTATCCTATCCTCTATCCTATCCTATCCTCTATCCTA
The DNA here is from genome assembly GCF_050948215.1 of Halictus rubicundus. Classification (NCBI taxonomy): domain Eukaryota; kingdom Metazoa; phylum Arthropoda; class Insecta; order Hymenoptera; family Halictidae; genus Halictus; species Halictus rubicundus. Next base: position 354,422 of record NW_027488746.1, on the reverse strand, counting down.
TCGAATCCCCTACCGGTCCTCTATCCTATCCTATCCTATCCTCTATCCTATCATATCCTCTATCCTATCCGATCCTCTATCCTATCCTATCCTATCCTCAATCCTATCCTATCCTCTATCCTATCCTACCCTCTATCCTATTCTATAGTCTATCCTTTCCTCTATCCTATGCTCTATCCTATCCAATCCTCTATCCTCTCCTTTATCCCGTCCTATCCTCAATCCTATCCTATCCTCTATTCTATCCTATCCTCTATCCTATTATATACTCTATCCTATCCAATCCCCTATCCGATCCTCTATCATATCCTATCCTCTATCCTAACCTATCCTCAATCCTATGCTATCCTCTATCCTATCCAATCCACTATCCTATCCTAGCCTTTATCCTATCATATCCTCTGTCCTGTCCAATCCCCTATCCTATCCTCTATCCGATCCTATCCTCTATTATATCCTATCCTCTATCCTATCCTATCCTCCATTCCATCCTATCCTCTATCCTATCCTATCATCTATCCTATCCAATCCCCTATCCTATCCTCTATCCGATCCTATCCTCTATTCTATCCTCTATCCTATCCTATCCTCTATCCTATCCAATCCACTATCCTATCCTATGTTCTATCCTATCATATCCTCTGTCCTATCCAATCCCCTATCCTGTCCTCTATTATATCCTATCCTCTATTATATCCTATCCTCTATTATATCCTATCCTCTTTCCTATCCTATCCTCTATCCTATCCTATCCTTAATCCTATCCTATCCTCTATCCTCTCCAATCCACTATCCTATCCTATGTTCTATTATATCCTATCCTCTATCCAATCCTATCCTCTATCCTATCGTAACCTCTATCGTATGCTATCCTCTATCGTCTCCTGTCCTCTATCCTATCCAATCCCCTATCCTATCCTCTATCGTCTCCTATCCTCTATCCTATCCAATCCCCTATCCGATACTCTATCCTATCCTATCCTCTATCCTATCCTATCCTCAATCCTATCCTATCCTCTATCCTATCCAATACACTATCCTATCCTATCCTCTATCCTATCATATCCTCTGTCCTATCCAATCCCCTATCCTATCATCTATTATATCCTATCCTCTATCCTATCCTATCCTCTAGCCTATCCTATCCTCTATCCTATCCTATCCTCTATCCTATCCTATCCTGTATCGTATGCTATCCTCTATCGTCTCCTGTCCTCCATCCTATCCCATCCTCTATTCTATCCTATCCTCTATCCTATCCTATCCTCCATCCTATTATATCCACGATCCTATCCTATCCTCTATCCTATCCAATCCCCTATCATATCCTCTATCCGATCCTATCCTCTATCCTAACCTCTATCCTATCCTATCCTCTATCCTATCCTCTCCTCTATCCTATCCTATCCTCTATCCTATCCTATCCTCTATCCTATCCTATCCTCTATCCTATCCTATCCAGTATACTATCCTATCCTATATTCAATCCTATCCTCTATCGTCTCCTGTCCTCTATCCTATCCTATCCTCTATCCTATCCTATCCTCTATCCGATCCTATCCTCTATTATATGCCATCCTCTATCCTATCCTATCCTCCATCCTATTATATCCACGATCCTATCCTATCCTCTATCCTATCCAAACCCCTATCCTATTCTCTATCCGATCCTACCCTCTATCGTATCCTTTATCCTATCCTATCCTCTATCCTATCCTATCCTCTATCCTATCCTATCCTCTATCCTATCCTATCCTCTATCCTATCCAATCCTGTATCGTATGCTATCCTCTATCGTCTCCTGTCCTCTATCGTATCCAATCCCCTATCCGATACTCTATCCTATCCTATCCTCTATCCTATCCTATCCTCAATCCTATCCTATCCTCTATCCTATCCAATCCCCTATCCTATCCTCTATCCGATTCTATCCACTATTCTATCCTCTATCCTATCCTATCCTCTATCCTATCCTATCCTCTATCCTAGCCTATCCTCTATCCTATCCTATCCTCTATCATATCCTATCCTCTATCCTATCCTATCCTCTATCCTATCCTATCCTCTATCCTATCCTATCCACGATCCTATCCTATCCTCTATCCTATCCAATCACCTATCCTATCCTCTATCCGATCCTATCCTCTATCCTATCCTCTATCCTATCCTATCCTCCATCCTATTATATCCACGATCCTATCCTATCCTCTATCCTATCCAATCCCCTATCATATCCTCTATCCGATCCTATCCTCTATCCTATCCTCTATCCTATCCTATCCTCTATCCTATCCTCTCCTCTATCCTATCCTATCCTCTATCCTATCCTATCCTCTATCCTATCCTATCCTCTATCCTATCCTATCCAGTATCCTATCCTATCCTATATTCAATCCTATCCTCTATCGTCTCCTGTCCTCTATCCTATCCTATCCGCAATCCTGTCCTATCCTATATCCTATAATATCCCCTATCTTATCCAATCCTCTATCCTATCCTCTATCCTATCCTCTATCCTATCCTATCCTCCATTATATCCCATCCTCTATCCTATCCTCTATCCTATCCTATCCTCTATCCTTTCCCATTCTCTATCCTATCCTCTATCCTATCCTATCCTCTGTCCTATCCACTATCGTATAATATCCTCTATCCTATACAATCCTATATCCTATCCTCTATACACACCAATCCTCTATCCTATCCTATCCTCTATCCTATCCTATCCTCTATCCTATCCTATCCTCTATCCTATCCTATCCTCTATCCTATCCTCTCCTTTATCCTTTCCTATCCTCCATCCTATCCTATCCTCTATCCTATCCTCTATCTTATCCTATCCTCTATAATTTCGTATCCTCTATCCTATCCTATCCTCTATCCTATCCAATCCTATATCCTATCCTATCCGCAATCCTGTCCTATCCTATATCCTATAATATCCCCTATCCTATCCAATCCTCTATCCTATCCTCTGTACTATCCTCTATCCTATCCTATCCTCTATTATATCCCATCCTCTATCCTATCCACTATCGTATCCTATTCTCTATCCTATCCAATCCTATATCCCATCCTCTATAAAATCCAATCCTCTATCCTATAATATCCTCTATCCTATCCTATCATCTATCCTATCCAATCCTATGTCCTATACTCTATCGTATCCTATTCTCTATCCTATCCTATCCTCTATCCTATCCTCTCCTCTATCCTATCCTATCCTCTATCCTATCCTATCCTCTATCCTATCCTATCCTCTATCCTATCCTATCCAGTATACTATCCTATCCTATATTCAATCCTATCCTCTATCGTCTCCTGTCCTCTATCCTATCCTATCCTCTATCCTATCCTATCCTCTATCCGATCCTATCCTCTATTATATCCCATCCTCTATCCTATCCACTATCGTATCCTATTCTCTATCCTATCCAATCCTATATCCCATCCTCTATAAAATCCAATCCTCTATCCTATAATATCCTCTATCCTATCCTATCATCTATCCTATCCAATCCTATGTCCTATACTCTATCGTATCCTATTCTCTATCCTATCCTATCCTCTATCCTATCCTCTCCTCTATCCTATCCTATCCTCTATCCTATCCTATCCTCTATCCTATCCTATCCTCTATCCTATCCTATCCAGTATACTATCCTATCCTATATTCAATCCTATCCTCTATCGTCTCCTGTCCTCTATCCTATCCTATCCTCTATCCTATCCTATCCTCTATCCTATCCTATCCTCTATCCTATCCTATCCTCTATCCTATCCTATCCTCTATCCTATCCAATCCTGTATCGTATGCTATCCTCTATCGTCTCCTGTCCTCTATCGTATCCAATCCCCTATCCGATACTCTATCCTATCCTATCCTCTATCCTATCCTATCCTCAATCCTATCCTATCCTCTATCCTATCCAATCCCCTATCCTATCCTCTATCCGATTCTATCCACTATTCTATCCTCTATCCTATCCTATCCTCTATCCTATCCTATCCTCTATCCTAGCCTATCCTCTATCCTATCCTATCCTCTATCATATCCTATCCTCTATCCTATCCTATCCTCTATCCTATCCTATCCTCTATCCTATCCTATCCACGATCCTATCCTATCCTCTATCCTATCCAATCACCTATCCTATCCTCTATCCGATCCTATCCTCTATCCTATCCTCTATCCTATCCTATCCTCCATCCTATTATATCCACGATCCTATCCTATCCTCTATCCTATCCAATCCCCTATCATATCCTCTATCCGATCCTATCCTCTATCCTATCCTCTATCCTATCCTATCCTCTATCCTATCCTCTCCTCTATCCTATCCTATCCTCTATCCTATCCTATCCTCTATCCTATCCTATCCTCTATCCTATCCTATCCAGTATCCTATCCTATCCTATATTCAATCCTATCCTCTATCGTCTCCTGTCCTCTATCCTATCCTATCCGCAATCCTGTCCTATCCTATATCCTATAATATCCCCTATCTTATCCAATCCTCTATCCTATCCTCTATCCTATCCTCTATCCTATCCTATCCTCCATTATATCCCATCCTCTATCCTATCCTCTATCCTATCCTATCCTCTATCCTTTCCCATTCTCTATCCTATCCTCTATCCTATCCTATCCTCTGTCCTATCCACTATCGTATAATATCCTCTATCCTATACAATCCTATATCCTATCCTCTATACACACCAATCCTCTATCCTATCCTATCCTCTATCCTATCCTATCCTCTATCCTATCCTATCCTCTATCCTATCCTATCCTCTATCCTATCCTCTCCTTTATCCTTTCCTATCCTCCATCCTATCCTATCCTCTATCCTATCCTCTATCTTATCCTATCCTCTATAATTTCGTATCCTCTATCCTATCCTATCCTCTATCCTATCCAATCCTATATCCTATCCTATCCGCAATCCTGTCCTATCCTATATCCTATAATATCCCCTATCCTATCCAATCCTCTATCCTATCCTCTGTACTATCCTCTATCCTATCCTATCCTCTATTATATCCCATCCTCTATCCTATCCACTATCGTATCCTATTCTCTATCCTATCCAATCCTATATCCCATCCTCTATAAAATCCAATCCTCTATCCTATAATATCCTCTATCCTATCCTATCATCTATCCTATCCAATCCTATGTCCTATACTCTATCGTATCCTATTCTCTATCCTATCCTATCCTCCATCCTATCCTATCCTCTATCCTATCCTATCCTCTATCCTATCCTATCCTCTATAATTTCGTATCCTCTATCCTATCCTATCCTCTATCCTATCCAATCCTATATCCTATCCTATCCGCTATCCTGTCCTATCCTCTATCCTATAATATCCCCTATCCTATCCAATCCCCTATCCTATCCTCTATCCTATCCTATCCTCTATCGTATCCTATCCTCTATCCTATCCAATCCCCTATCCTATCCTCTATCGTCTCCTATCCTCTATCCTATCCAATCCCCTATCCTATCCTCCATCCTATCCTATCCTCTGTCCTATCCTGTGCTCTATCCTATAATATCATCCATCCTATCCTATTCTCTATCCTATCGTATCAACTATCCTATCCAATCCCCTATCCTATCCTCTGTCCTATCCAATCCCCTATCCTATCCTCCATCCTATCCTATCCTCTGTCCTATCCTATCCTCTATCCTATAATATCATCTATGCTATCCTATCCTCTATCCTGTTCTATTCTCTATCCTATCCTCTATCCTATCCTATCCTCTATCCTTTCCCATTCTCTATCCTATCCTCTGTCCTATCCACTATCGTATAATATCCTCTATCCTATACAATCCTATATCCTATCCTATATACACTCCAATCCTCTCTCCTATCCTATCCTCTATCCTATCCTATCCTCTGTCCTATCCTATCCTCTATAATATCCTATCCTCTATCCTATCCTATCCTCTATCCTATCCTATCCTGTATCCTATCCTCTCCTCTATCCTATCCTATCCTCCATCCTATCCTATCCTCTATCCTATCCTATCCTCTATCCTATCGTATCCTATCCTCTGTCCCATCCTATCATGTATCCTATCCAATCCTATGTCCTATACTCTATCGTATCCTATTCTCTATCCTATCCTATCCTCCATCCTATCCTATCCTCTATCCTATCCTATCCTCTATCCTATCCAATCCTATGTCCTATACTCTATCGTATCCTATTCTCTATCCTATCCTATCCTCCATCCTATCCCTATCCTCTATCCTATCCAATCCCCTATCCTATCCTCTATCGTCTCCTATCCTCTATCCTATCCAATCCCCTATCCTATCCTCCATCCTATCCTATCCTCTGTCCTATCCTATCCTCTTTCCTATAATATCATCTATCCTATCCTATCCTCTATCCTGTTCTATCCTCTATCCTATCCTATCCTCTATCCTATCCTATCCTCTATCCTATCCTATCTTCTATCGTATCCTATCCTCTATCCTATCCTATCCTCTAGCCTATCCTATCCTCTATCCTATCCTATCCTCTATCCTATCCTATCCTGTATCGTATGCTATCCTCTATCGTCTCCTGTCCTCCATCCTATCCCATCCTCTATTCTATCCTATCCTATCCTCCATCCTATTATATCCACTATCCTATCCTATCCTGTATCCTATTCTATACTCTACTATCCAATCCACAGTCCTATGCTATCCTATCCTCTATCCTGTCATATCCTCTGCCCTATCCAATCCTCTATCCTATCCTCTATCCGATTTTATCCTCTATCCTATCCTCTATCCTATCCGATCCTCTATCCTATCCTATCCTATCCTCAATCCTATCCTATCCTCTATCCTATCCTACCCTCTATCCTATTCTATAGTCTATCCTTTCCTCTATCCTATGCTCTATCCTATCCAATCCTCTATCCTCTCCTTTATCCCGTCCTATCCTCAATCCTATCCTATCCTCTATCCTAACATATCCTGTATCCTATCCTATCCTCTATTCTATCCTATCCTCTATCCTATTATATACTCTATGCTATCCAATCCCCTATCCGATCCTCTATCCTATCCTATCCTCTATCCCATCCTATCCTCAATCCTATCCTATCCTCTATCCTATAATTTCCTCTGTACCATCCAAACACCTTTCCTATCCTCTATCCGATCCTATCCTCTATTATATCCAATCCACTGCCCTATCCTATCCTATCCTCTATCCTATCATATCCTCTGTCCTATCCAATCCCCTATCCTATCCTCTATCCGATCGTATCCTCTATTATATCCTATCCTATCCTCCATCCTATTATATCCTCGATCATATCCTATCATCTATCCTATCCAATCCCCTATCCTATCCTCTATCCGATTCTATCCACTATTCTATCCTCTATCCTATCCTATCCTCTATCCTAGCCTATCCTCTATCCTATCCTATCCTCTATCCTATCCTATCCTCTATCCTATCCTATCCTCTATCCTATCCTATCCTCTATCCTATCCTATCTACGATCCTATCCTATCCTCTATCCTATCCAATCCCCTATCCTATCCTCTATCCGACCCTATCCTCTATCCTATCTTCTATCCTATCCAATCCCCTATCCTATCCTCTATCCTCTATTCTATCCTCTATTATATCCTATCCTCTATCCTATCCAATCCACTATCCTATCCTATGTTCTATCCTATCATATCCTCTGTCCTATCCAATCCCCTATCCTGTCCTCTATTATATCCTATCCTCTTTCCTATCCTATCCTCTATCCTATCCTATCCTATCCTCAATCCTATCCTATCCTCTATCCTATCCTACCCTCTATCCTATTCTATAGTCTATCCTTTCCTCTATCCTATGCTCTATCCTATCCAATCCTCTATCCTCTCCTTTATCCCGTCCTATCCTCAATCCTATCCTATCCTCTATCCTAACATATCCTGTATCCTATCCTATCCTCTATTCTATCCTATCCTCTATCCTATTATATACTCTATCCTATCCAATCCCCTATCCGATCCTCTATCCTATCCTATCCTCTATCCCATCCTATCCTCAATCCTATCCTATCCTCTATCCTATAATTTCCTCTGTACCATCCAAACACCTTTCCTATCCTCTATCCGATCCTATCCTCTATTATATCCAATCCACTGCCCTATCCTATCCTATCCTCTATCCTATCATATCCTCTGTCCTATCCAATCCCCTATCCTATTCTCTATCCGATCGTATCCTCTATTATATCCTATCCTATCCTCCATCCTATTATATCCTCGATCATATCCTATCCTCTATCCTAACCAATCCCCTATCCTATCCTCTATCCTATCCTCTATCCTATCATATGCTCTGTCCTATCCTATCGTCTATGCAATCCTATCCTCTATCCTATCCTATCCTCTATCCTATACTATCCTCCATCCTATCCTATCCTCTATCCTATCCAATCCTGTATCGTATGCTGTCCTCTATCGTCTCCTGTCCTCTATCCTATCCAATCCACTATCCAATCCTCTATCGTCTCCTATCCTCTATCCTATCCAATCCCCTATCAGATCCTCTATCCTACCCTATCATCTATCCTATCCAATCCCCTATCCTATCCTCTATCCGATTCTATCCACTATTCTATCCTCTATCCTATCCTATCCTCTATCCTATCCTATCCTCTAACCTAGCCTATCCTCTATCCTATCCTATCCTCTATCCTATCCTATCCTCTATCCTATCCTATCCTCTATCCTGTCCTATCCTCTATCCTATCCTATCCACGATCCTATCCTATCCTCTATCCTATCCAATCACCTATCCTATCCTCTATCCGATCCTATCCTCTATCCTATCCTCTATCCTATCCAATCCCCTATCCTATCCTCTATCCTCTATTCTATCCTCTATTATATCCTATCCTCTATCCTATCCAATCCACTATCCTATCCTATGTTCTATCCTATCATATCCTCTGTCCTATCCAATCCCCTATCCTGTCCTCTATTATATCCTATCCTCTTTCCTATCCTATCCTCTATCCTATCCTATCCTATCCTCAATCCTATCCTATCCTCTATCCTATCCTACCCTCTATCCTATTCTATAGTCTATCCTTTCCTCTATCCTATGCTCTATCCTATCCAATCCTCTATCCTCTCCTTTATCCCGTCCTATCCTCAATCCTATCCTATCCTCTATCCTAACATATCCTGTATCCTATCCTATCCTCTATTCTATCCTATCGTCTATCCTATTATATACTCTATCCTATCCAATCCCCTATCCGATCCTCTATCCTATCCTATCCTCTATCCCATCCTATCCTCAATCCTATCCTATCCTCTATCCTATAATTTCCTCTGTACCATCCAAACACCTTTCCTATCCTCTATCCGATCCTATCCTCTATTATATCCAATCCACTGCCCTATCCTATCCTATCCTCTATCCTATCATATCCTCTGTCCTATCGAATCCCCTATCCTATCCTCTATCCGATCGTATCCTCTATTATATCCTATCCTATCCTCCATCCTATTATATCCTCGATCATATCCTATCCTCTATCCTAACCAATCCCCTATCCTATCCTCTATCCTATCCTCTATCCTATCATATGCTCTGTCCTATCCTATCGTCTATGCAATCCTATCCTCTATCCTATCCTATCCTCTATCCTATCCTATCCTCTATCCTATCCTATCCTCTATCCTATCCTATCCTCTATCCTATCCTATCCTCTATCCTATCCTATCCACGATCCTATTCTATCCTCTATCCTATCCAATCACCTATCCTATCCTCTATCCGATCCTATGCTCTATCCTATCCTCTATCCTACCCAATCCCCTATCCTATCCTCTATCCTCTATTCTATCCTCTATTATAGCCTATCCTCTATCCTATCCAATCCACTATCCTATCCTATGTTCTATCCTATCATATCCTCTGTCCTATCCAATCCCCTATCCTGTCCTCTATTATATCCTATCCTCTTTCCTATCCTATCCTCTATCCTATCCTATCCTTAATCCTATCCTATCCTCTATCCTCTCCAATCCACTATCCTATCCTATGTTCTATTATATCCTATCCTCTATCCAATCCTATCCTCTATCCTATCGTAACCTCTATCGTATGCTATCCTCTATCGTCTCCTGTCCTCTATCCTATCCAATCCCCTATCCTATCCTCTATCGTCTCCTATCCTCTATCCTATCCAATCCCCTATCCGATACTCTATCCTATCCTATCCTCTATCCTATCCTATCCTCAATCCTATCCTATCCTCTATCCTATCCAATACACTATCCTATCCTATCCTCTATCCTATCATATCCTCTGTCCTATCCAATCCCCTATCCTATCATCTATTATATCCTATCCTCTATTATATCCTATCCTCTATCCTATCCTATCCTCCATCCTATCCTATCCTCTATCCTATCCTATCCTCAATCCTATCCTATCCACTATCCTATCCTATCCACTATCCTCTCCTATCCTGTATCCTATTCTATACTCTACTATCCAATCCACAGTCCTATGCTATCCTATCCTCTATCCTATCATATCCTCTGCCCTATCCAATCCTCTATCCTATCCTCTATCCGATTTTATCCTCTATCCTATCCTCTATCCTATCCGATCCTCTATCCTATCCGATCCTCTATCCTATCCTATCCTATCCTCAATCCTATCCTATCCTCTATCCTATCCTACCCTCTATCCTATTCTATAGTCTATCCTTTCCTCTATCCTATGCTCTATCCTATCCAATTCTCTATCCTCTCCTTTATCCCGTCCTATCCTCAATCCTATCCTATCCTCTATCCTATCCTATCCTCTATCCTATCGAATCCCCTACCGGTCCTCTATCCTATCCTATCCTATCCTCTATCCTATCATATCCTCTATCCTATCCTATCCTATCCTCTATCCTATCATATCCTCTATCCTATCCGATCCTCTATCCTATCCTATCCTATCCTCAATCCTATCCTATCCTCTATCCTATCCTACCCTCTATCCTATTCTATAGTCTATCCTTTCCTCTATCCTATGCTCTATCCTATCCAATCCTCTATCCTCTCCTTTATCCCGTCCTATCCTCAATCCTATCCTATCCTCTATTCTATCCTATCCTCTATCCTATTATATACTCTATCCTATCCAATCCCCTATCCGATCCTCTATCATATCCTATCCTCTATCCTAACCTATCCTCAATCCTATGCTATCCTCTATCCTATCCAATCCACTATCCTATCCTAGCCTTTATCCTATCATATCCTCTGTCCTGTCCAATCCCCTATCCTATCCTCTATCCGATCCTATCCTCTATTATATCCTATCCTCTATCCTATCCTATCCTCCATTCCATCCTATCCTCTATCCTATCCTATCATCTATCCTATCCAATCCCCTATCCTATCCTCTATCCGATCCTATCCTCTATTCTATCCTCTATCCTATCCTATCCTCTATCCTATCCAATCCACTATCCTATCCTATGTTCTATCCTATCATATCCTCTGTCCTATCCAATCCCCTATCCTGTCCTCTATTATATCCTATCCTCTATTATATCCTATCCTCTTTCCTATCCTATCCTCTATCCTATCCTATCCTTAATCCTATCCTATCCTCTATCCTCTCCAATCCACTATCCTATCCTATGTTCTATTATATCCTATCCTCTATCCAATCCTATCCTCTATCCTATCGTAACCTCTATCGTATGCTATCCTCTATCGTCTCCTGTCCTCTATCCTATCCAATCCCCTATCCTATCCTCTATCGTCTCCTATCCTCTATCCTATCCAATCCCCTATCCGATACTCTATCCTATCCTATCCTCTATCCTATCCTATCCTCAATCCTATCCTATCCTCTATCCTATCCAATACACTATCCTATCCTATCCTCTATCCTATCATATCCTCTGTCCTATCCAATCCCCTATCCTATCATCTATTATATCCTATCCTCTATTATATCCTATCCTCTATCCTATCCTATCCTCCATCCTATCCTATCCTCTATCCTATCCTATCCTCAATCCTATCCTATCCACTATCCTATCCTATCCTGTATCCTATTCTATACTCTACTATCCAATCCACAGTCCTATGCTATCCTATCCTCTATCCTATCATATCCTCTGCCCTATCCAATCCTCTATCCTATCCTCTATCCGATTTTATCCTCTATCCTATCCTCTATCTTATCCGATCCTCTATCCTATCCTATCCTATCCTCAATCCTATCCTATCCTCTATCCTATCCTACCCTCTATCCTATTCTATAGTCTATCCTTTCCTCTATCCTATGCTCTATCCTATCCAATCCTCTATCCTCTCCTTTATCCCGTCCTATCCTCAATCCTATCCTATCCTCTATCCCAGCATATCCTGTATCCTATCCTATCCTCTATTCTATCCTATCCTCTATCCTATTATATACTCTATCCTATCCAATCCCCTATCCGATCCTCTATCCTATCCTATACTCTATCCCATCCTATCCTCAATCCTATCCTATCCTCTATCCTATAATTTCCTCTGTACCATCCAAACACCTTTCCTATCCTCTATCCGATCCTATCCTCTATTATATCCAATCCACTGCCCTATCCTATCCTATCCTCTATCCTATCATATCCTCTGTCCTATCCAATCCCCTATCCTATCCTCTATCCGATCGTATCCTCTATTATATCCTGTCCTATCCTCCATCCTATTATATCCACGATCCTATCCTATCCTCTATCCTATCCAAACCCCTATCCTATCCTCTATCCGATCCTACCCTCTATCGTATCCTCTATCCTATCCTATCCTCTATCCTATCCTATCCTCTATCCTATCCTATCCTCTATCCTATCCTATCCACGATCCTATCCTATCCTCTATCCTATCCAATCACCTATCCTATCCTCTATCCGATCCTATCCTCTATCCTATCCTCTATCCTATCCTATCCTCCATCCTATTATATCCACGATCCTATCCTATCCTCTATCCTATCCAATCCCCTATCATATCCTCTATCCGATCCTATCCTCTATCCTATCCTCTATCCTATCCTATCCTCTATCCTATCCTCTCCTCTATCCTATCCTATCCTCTATCCTATCCTATCCTCTATCCTATCCTATCCTCTATCCTATCCTATCCAGTATCCTATCCTATCCTATATTCAATCCTATCCTCTATCGTCTCCTGTCCTCTATCCTATCCTATCCTCTATCCTATCCTATCCTCTATCCGATCCTATCCTCTATTATATCCCATCCTCTATCCTATCCTATCCTCCATCCTATTATATCCACGATCCTATCCTATCCTCTATCCTATCCAATCCCCTATCCTATCCTCTATCCGATCCTACCCTCTATCGTATCCTCTATCCTATCCTATCCTCTATCCTATCCTATCCTCTATCCTATCCAATCCTGTATCGTATGCTATCCTCTATCGTCTCCTGTCCTCTATCCTATCCAATCCACTATCCAATCCTCTATCGTCTCCTGTCCTCTATCCTATCTAATCCCCTATCCTATCCTCTATCGTCTCCTATCCTCTATCCTATCCAATCCCCTATCCGATACTCTATCCTATCCTAGCCTCTATCCTACCCTATCCTTAATCCTATCCTATCCTCCATCCTCTCCAATCCACTATCCTATCCTATGTTCTATCCTATCATATCCTCTGTCCTATCCAGTCCCCTATCCTATCCTCTATTATATCCTATCCTCTATTATATCCTATCCTCTATCCGATCCTATCCTTTATTATATCCTATCCTCTATCCTATCCTATCCTCTATCCTATCCTATCCTCTATCCTATCCTATCCTCTATCCTATTCTATAGTATATCCTTTCCTCTATCCTATGCTCTATCCTATCCAATCCTCTATCCTCTCCTTTATCCCGTCCTATTCTCAATCCTATCCTATCCTCTATCCTATCATATCCTGTATCCTATCCTATCCTCTATTCTATCCTATCCTCTATCCTATTATATACTCTATACTATCCAATCCCCTATCCGATACTCTATCCTATCCTATCCTCTATCGTATCCTATCCTTAATCCTATCCTATCCTCTATCCTCTCCAATCCACTATCCTATCCTATGTTCTATCCTATCATATCCTCTGTCCTATCCAATCCCCTATCCTTTCCTCTATTATATCCTATCCTCTATTATATCCTATCCTCTTTCCTATCCTATCCTCTATCCTATCCTATCCTTTATCCTATCCTATACTCTATCCTATCCTATCCTCTATCCAATTATATCCTCTATCCCATCGTAACCTCTATCGTATGCTATCCTCTATCGTCTCCTGTCCTCTATCCTATCCAATCCCCTATCCTATCCTCTATCCTATCCTATCCTCTATCCTATCGTAACCTCTATCGTATGCTATCCTCTATCGTCTCCTGTCCCCTATCCTATCCAATCCCCTATCCTATCCTCTATCGTCTCCTATCATCTATCCTATCCAATCCCCTATCCTATCCTCTATCCGATCCTATCCTCTATTCTATCCTCTATCCTATCCTATCCTGTATCCTATCCTATCCTCTATCCTATCCTATCCTCTATCCTATCATATCCTGTATCCTATCCGATCCTCTATCCTATCCTATCCTCTATCCTATCCTATCCTGTATCCTATCCTATCCTCTATCCTATCCTATCCTCTATCCTATCCTATTCTATATCCTATCCTATCCTCTATCCTATCCTATCCTCTATCCTATCCTATCATCTATCCTATCCTATCCTGTATCCGATCCTATCCTCTATCCTATCCTATCCTCTATCCTCTCCTATCCTCTATCCTATCCTATCCTCTATCCTATCCTATCCTGTATCCTAACCGATCCTCTATCCTATCCTATCCTCTATAATATCCTATCCTATCCTCTATCGTATCCTCTCCTCTATCCTATCCTATCCTGTATCCTATCCTATCCTCTATCCTATCCTATCCTCTATCCTATCCTATTCTATATCCTCTCCTATCCTCTATCCTATCCTATCCTCTATCCTATCCTATCATCTATCCTATCCTATCCTGTATCCTATCCTATCCTCTATCCTATCCTATCCTCTATCCTCTCCTATCCTCTATCCTATCCTATCCTCCATCCTATCGAATCCCCTATCCTACCCTCTATCGTCTCCTATCCTCTATCCTATCCAATCCCCTATCCTATCCTCTATGCGATACTATCCTCTATCCTATCCTATCACCTATAATATCGTATCCTGTGTCCTATCCTATCCTCTATCCTATCCTATCCTGTATCCTATCCTCTATCCTATCCTATCCTGTATCCTATCCTATCCTGTATCCTATCCTATCCTGTATCCTATCCTATCCTCTATCCTATCCTATCATCTATCCTATCCTCTTTTCTATCCTATCCCATCCTCTATCCTATCCTATCCTCTATCCTATCCTATCCTGTATCCTATCCTATCCTCTATCCTATCCTATACTCTATCCTATCCTATCCTCTATCCTATCCTATCCTGTGTCCTATCCAATCCTCTATCCTATCATATCCTCTATCCTATCCTATTCTGCATCCTATCCGATCCTCTATCCTATCCTATCCTCTATCATATCCTATCCTATCCTTTATCCTATCCTATCCTCTATCCTATCCTATCCTCTATCCTATCCTCTATCCTATCCTATCCTGTATCCTATCCTATCCTCTATCCTAACCTATCCTCTATACTATCCTATCCTGTATCCTATCCTATCCTCTAACCTATCCTATCCTCTATCCTATCCTATCCTGTATCCTATCCTATCCTCTATCCTATCCTATGCTCTATCCTATCCTATCCTCTACCCTATCCTATTATATATCCTATCCTCTATCCTATCCTCTATCGCCTCGTGTACTCTATCCTATCCAATCCCCTATCCTACCCTCAATCGTCTCCTATCCTCTATCCTATCCAATCCCCTATCCTATCCTCTATGCGATACTATCCTCTATCCTATCCTATCACCTATAATATCGTATTCTGTGTCCTATCCTATCCTCTATCCTATCCTATCCTCTATCCTATCCTATCCTCTATCCTATCCTATCCTGTATCCTATCCTATCCTGTATCCTATCCTATCCTCTATCCTATCCTGTCCTCTATCCTATCCTATCCTCTATCCTATCCTATCCTCTATCCTATCCTATCCTGTATCCTATCCTATCCTCTATCCTATCCTATGCTCTATCCTATCCTATCCTCTATCCTATCCTATTCTATATCCTATCCTATCCTCTATCCTATCCTATCCTGTATCCTATCCGATCCTCTATCCTATCCTATCCTCTATAATATCCTATCCTATCCTCTATCCTATCCTCTCCTCTATCCTATCCTATCCTCTATCCTATCCTATCCTGTATCCTATCCTATCCTCTATCCTCTATCCTCTATCCTATCCTATCCTCTATCCTATCCTATCCTCTATCCTATCCTATCCTCTATCCTATCCTATCCTCTATCCTATCCTATCCTCTATCCTATCCTATCCTCTATCCTATCCTATCCTCTATCCTATCCTATCCTCTATCCTATCCTATCCTCTATCCTATCCTATCCTCTATCCTATCCTATCCTGTATCCTATCCTATAATCTATCCTATCCTATGCTCTATCCTATCCTATCCTCTATCCTATCCTATTCTATATCCTATCCTATCCTCTATCCTATCCTATCCTCTATCCTATCCTATCCTCTACCCTATCCTATCCTGTATCCTATCCTATCCTCTATCCTATCCTATCCTGTGTCCTATCCAATCCTCTATCCTATCATATCCTCTATCCTATCCTATTCTGCATCCTATCCGATCCTCTATCCTATCCTATCCTCTATCCTATCCTATTCTATATCCTATCCTATCCTCTATCCTATCCTATCCTGTATCCTAACCGATCCTCTATCCTATCCTATCCTCTATAATATCCTATCCTATCCTCTATCCTATCCTCTCCTCTATCCTATCCTATCCTGTATCCTATCCTATCCTCTATCCTATCCTATCCTCTATCCTATCCTATTCTATATCCTATCCTATCCTCTATCCTATCCTATCCTCTATCCTATCCTATCATCTATCCTATCCTATCCTGTATCCTATCCTATCCTCTATCCTATCCTATCCTCTATCCTCTCCTATCCTCTATCCTATCCTATCCTCCATCCTATCGAATCCCCTATCCTACCCTCTATCGTCTCCTATCCTCTATCCTATCCAATCCCCTATCCTATCCTCTATGCGATACTATCCTCTATCCTATCCTATCACCTATAATATCGTATCCTGTGTCCTATCCTATCCTCTATCCTATCCTATCCTGTATCCTATCCTCTATCCTATCCTATCCTGTATCCTATCCTATCCTCTATCCTATCCTATCCTGTATCCTATCCTATCCTCTATCCTATCCTATCCTCTATCCTATCCTATTTTCTATCCTATCCCATCCTCTATCCTATCCTATCCTCTATCCTATCCTATCCTGTATCCTATCCTATCCTCTATCCTATCCTATACTCTATCCTATCCTATCCTCTATCCTATCCTATCCTGTGTCCTATCCAATCCGCTATCCTATCATATCCTCTATCCTATCCTATTCTGCATCCTATCCGATCCTCTATCCTATCCTATCCTCTATCATATCCTATCCTATCCTCTATCCTATCCTATCCTCTATCCTATCCTCTATCCTATCCTATCCTGTATCCTATCCTATCCTCTATCCTAACCTATCCTCTATACTATCCTATCCTGTATCCTATCCTATCCTCTAACCTATCCTATCGTCTATCCTATCCTATCCTGTATCCTATCCTATCCTCTATCCTATCCTCTATCGCCTCGTGTACTCTATCCTATCCAATCCCCTATCCTACCCTCAATCGTCTCCTATCCTCTATCCTATCCAATCCCCTATCCTATCCTCTATGCGATACTATCCTCTATCCTATCCTATCACCTATAATATCGTATTCTGTGTCCTATCCTATCCTCTATCCTATCCTATCCTCTATCCTATCCTATCCTCTATCCTATCCTATCCAGTATCCTATCCTATCCTGTATCCTATCCTATCCTCTATCCTATCCTGTCCTCTATCCTATCCTATCCTCTATCCTATCCTATCCTCTATCCTATCCTATCCTGTATCCTATCCTATCCTCTATCCTATCCTATGCTCTATCCTATCCTATCCTCTATCCTATCCTATTCTATATCCTATCCTATCCTCTATCCTATCCTATCCTGTATCCTATCCGATCCTCTATCCTATCCTATCCTCTATAATATCCTATCCTATCCTCTATCCTATCCTCTCCTCTATCCTATCCTATCCTCTATCCTATCCTATCCTGTATCCTATCCTATCCTCTATCCTATCCTATCCTCTATCCTATCCTATCCTCTATCCTATCCTATCCTGTATCCTATCCTATAATCTATCCTATCCTATGCTCTATCCTATCCTATCCTCTATCCTATCCTATTCTATATCCTATCCTATCCTCTATCCTATCCTATCCTGTATCCTATCCTATCCTCTATCCTATCCTATCCTGTATCCTATCCTATCCTCTATCCTATCCTATCCTATCCTCTATCCTATCCTATCCTCTATCCTATCCTCTATCCTAACCTCTATCCTATCCTCTATCCTATCCTCTATCCTAACCTCTATCCTATCCTCTATCCTATCATCTATCCTATCCTATCCTCTATCCTATCGAATCCCCTATCCTACCCTCTATCGTCTCCTATCCTCTATCCTATCCAATCCCCTATCCTATCCTCTATGCGCTACAATCCTCTATCCTATCCTATCACCTATAATATCGTATCCTGTGTCCTATCCTATCCTCTATCCTATCCTATCCTGTATCCTATCCTATCCTCTATCCTATCCTATCCTGTATCCTATCCTATCCTCTATCCTATCCTATCCTGTATCCTATCCTATTTTCTATCCTATCCCATCCTCTATCCTATCCTATCCTCTATCCTATCCTATCCTGTATCCTATCCTATCCTCTATCCTATCCTATCCTCTATCCTATCCTATCCTCTATCCTATCCTATCCTGTATCCTATCCTATCCTATCCTATCCGCTATCCTATCCTATCGTCTATCCTCTATCCTATCCTATCCCCTATCCTATCCTATCCTATCCTCTATCCTATCCTATTATCTATCCTATCCTATCCGCTATCCTATACTATCCCCTATCCTATCCCATCCTCTATCCTATCCTATCCTCTATCCTATCCTATTCTGTATCCTATCCTATCCTCTATCCTATCCTATCCTCTATCCTCTCCTATCCTCTATCCTATCCTATCCTCTATCCTATCCTATCCTGTATCCTATCCGATCCCCTATCCTATCCTTTCCTCTATAATATCCTATCCTATCCTCTATCCTATCCTCTCCTCTATCCTATACTATCCTGTATCCTATCCTATCCTCTATCCTATCCTATCCTCTATCCTCTCCTATCCTGTATCCTATCCTATCCTCTATCCTATCCTATCCTCTACCCTATCCTATCCTCTATCCTATCCTATCCTCTATCCTATCATATCCTCTATCCTATCCTATCCTCTATCATATCCTATCCTATCCTCTATCCTATCCTATCCTCTATCCTATCCTATCCTGTATCCTATCCTATCCTCTATCCTATCCTATCCTCTATCCTATCCTATCCTCTATCCTATCCTATCCTATCCTCTATCCTATCCTATCCTGTATCCTATCCTATCCTCTATCCTATCCTATCCTGTATCCTATCCTATTTTCTATCCTATCCCATCCTCTATCCTATCCTATCCTGTATCCTATCCTATCCTCTATCCTATCCTATCCTCTATCCTATCCTATCCTCTATCCTATTCTATCCTGTATCGTATCCTATCCTATCCTATCCGCTATCCTATCCTATCCTATATCCTATCCTATCCGCTATCCTATACTATCCTCTATCCTATCCCATCCTCTATCCTATTCTATCCTGTATCCTATCCTATCCTCTATCCTATCCTATCCTCTATCCTATCCTATCCTCTATCCTATCCTATCCTCTATCCTATCCTATCCTGTATCCTATTCTATCCTCTATCCTATCCTATCCTCTATCCTATCATATCCAGTATCCTACCCTATGCTCTATCCTATCCTATCCTGTATCCTATCCTATCCTCTATCCTATCCTATCCTCTATCCTATCCTCTATCCTATCCTATCCTGTATCCTATCCTATTCTATATCCTATCCTATCCTCTATCCTATCCTATCCTCTATCCTCTATCCTATCCTATCCCCTATCCTATCCTATCCTATCCTCTATCCTATCCTATCCTCTATCCTCTATCCTATCCTATCCCCTATCCTATCCTATCCTATCCTCTATCCTATCCTCTATCCTATCCTATTATCTATCCTATCCTATCCTCTATCCTATACTATCCCCTATCCTATCCCATCCTCTATCCTATCCTATCCTCTATCCTATCCTATCCTCTATCCTATTCTATCCTGTATCGTATCCTATCCTATCCTATCCGCTATCCTATCCTATCCTCTATCGTATCCTATCCCCTATCCTATCCTATCCTATCCTCTATCCTATCCTATTATCTATCCTATCCTATCCGCTATCCTATACTATCCTCTATCCTATCCCATCCTCTATCCTATTCTATCCTGTATCCTATCCTATCCTCTATCCTATCCTATCCTCTATCCTATCCTATCCTCTATACTATCCTATCCTCTATCCTATCCTATCCTCTATCCTATCCTATCCTGTATCCTATCCTATCCTCTATCCTATCCTATGCTCTATCATATCCTATCCTCTATCCTATCCTATTCTATATCCTATTATATCCTCTATCCTATCCTATCCTCTATCCTATCCTATCCTCTATCCTATCGTATCCTGTATCCTATTCTATCCTCTATCCTATCCTATCCTCTATCCTATCATATCCAGTATCCTATCCGATCCTCTATCCTATCCTATCCTCTATCATATCCTATCCTATCCTCTACCCTATCCTACCCTATCCTCTATCCTATCCTATCCTGTATCCTATCCTATCCTCTATCCTATCCTATCCTCTATCCTATCCTCTATCCTATCCTCTATCCTATCCTATCCTGTATCCTATCCTATCCTCTATCCTATCCTATCCTCTATCCTATCCTATTCTATATCCTATCCTATCCTCTATCCTATCCTATCCTCTATCCTATCCTATCCTATCCTCTATCCTATCCTATCCTGTATCCTATCCTATCCTCTATCCTATCCTATCCTGTATCCTACCCTATTTTCTATCCTATCCCATCCTCTATCCTATCCTATCCTCTATCCTATTCTATCCTGTATCGTATCCTATCCTATCCTATCCGCTATCCTATCCTATCCTTTATCGTATCCTATCCCCTATCCTATCCTATCCTATCCTCTATCCTATCCTATTATCTATCCTATCCTATCCGCTATCCTATACTATCCTCTATCCTATCCCATCCTCTATCCTATTCTATCCTGTATCCTATCCTATCCTCTATCCTATCCTATCCTCTATCCTATCCTATCCTCTATACTATCCTATCCTCTATCCTATCCTATCCTCTATCCTATCCTATCCTGTATCCTATCCTATCCTCTATCCTATCCTATGCTCTATCATATCCTATCCTCTATCCTATCCTATTCTATATCCTATCCTATCCTCTATCCTATCCTATCCTCTATCCTATCCTATCCTCTATCCTATCCTATCCTGTATCCTATTCTATCCTCTATCCTATCCTATCCTCTATCCTATCATATCCAGTATCCTATCCGATCCTCTATCCTATCCTATCCTCTATCATATCCTATCCTATCCTCTACCCTATCCTACCCTATCCTCTATCCTATCCTATCCTGTATCCTATCCTATCCTCTATCCTATCCTATCCTCTATCCTATCCTCTATCCTATCCTATCCTGTATCCTATCCTATCCTCTATCCTATCCTATCCTCTATCCTATCCTATTCTATATCCTATCCTATCCTCTATCCTATCCTATCCTCTATCCTATCCTATCATCTATCCTATCCTATTCTGTATCCTATCCTATCCTCTATCCTATCCTATCCTCTATCCTCTCCTATCCTCTATCCTATCCTATCCTCTATCCTATCCTATCCTGTATCCTATCCGATCCCCTATCCTATCCTATCCTCTATAATATCCTATCCTATCCTCTATCCTATCCTCTCCTCTATCCTATACTATCCTGTATCCTATCCTATCCTCTATCCTATCCTATCCTCTATCCTCTCCTATCCTGTATCCTATCCTATCCTCTATCCTATCCTATCCTCTACCCTATCATATCCTCTATCCTATCCTATCCTCTATCCTATCATATCCTCTATCCTATCCTATCCTCTATCATATCCTATCCTATCCTCTATCCTATCCTATCCTCTATCCTATCCTATCCTGTATCCTATCCTATCCTCTATCCTATCCTATCCTCTATCCTATCCTATCCTCTATCCTATCCTATCCTATCCTCTATCCTATCCTATCCTGTATCCTATCCTATCCTCTATCCTATCCTATCCTGTATCCTATCCTATTTTCTATCCTATCCCATTCTCTATCCTATCCTATCCTCTATCCTATCCTGTATCCTATCCTATTCTATCCTCTATCCTATCCCATCCTCTATCCTATTCTATCCTGTATCCTATCCTATCCTCTATCCTATCCTATCCTCTATCCTATCCTATCCTCTATCCTATCCTATCCTCTATCCTATCCTATCCTCTATCCTATCCTATCCTGTATCCTATTCTATCCTCTATCCTATCCTATCCTCTATCCTATCATATCCAGTATCCTATCCGATCCTCTATCGTATCCTATCCTCTATCATATCCTATCCTATCCTCTACCCTATCCTACCCTATGCTCTATCCTATCCTATCCTCTATCCTATCCTATCCTCTATCCTATCCTATCCTGTATCCTATCCTATCCTATCCTATCCGCTATCCTATCCTATCCTCTATCCTCTATCCTATCCTATCCCCTATCCTATCCTATCCTCTATCCTATCCTATCCTCTATCCTATCCTATCCTGTATCCTATCCTATCCTCTATCCTATCCTATGCTCTATCCTATCCTATCCTCTATCCTATCCTATTCTATATCCTATCCTATCCTCTATCCTATCCTATCCTCTATCCTATCCTATCCTCTATCCTATCATATCCTGTATCCTATCCGATCCTCTATCCTATCCTATCCTCTATCCTATCCTATCCTGTATCCTATCCTATCCTCTATCCTATCCTATCCTCTATCCTATCCTATTCTATATCCTATCCTATCCTCTATCCTATCCTATCCTCTATCCTATCCTATCATCTATCCTATCCTATCCTGTATCCTATCCTATCCTCTATCCTATCCTATCCTCTATCCTCTCCTATCCTCTATCCTATCCTATCCTCTATCCTATCCTATCCTGTATCCTATCCGATCCCCTATCCTATCCTATCCTCTATAATATCCTATCCTATCCTCTATCCTATCCTCTCCTCTATCCTATCCTATCCTGTATCCTATCCTATCCTCTATCCTATCCTATCCTCTATCCTCTCCTATCCTGTATCCTATCCTATCCTCTATCCTATCCTATCCTCTACCCTATCCTATCCTCTATCCTATCCTATCCTCTATCCTATCATATCCTCTATCCTATCCTATCCTCTATCATATCCTATCCTATCCTTTATCCTATCCTATCCTCTATCCTATCCTATCCTATCCTCTATCCTATCCTATCCTGTATCCTATCCTATCCTCTATCCTATCCTATCCTGTATCCTATCCTATTTTCTATCCTATCCCATCCTCTATCCTATCCTATCCTCTATCCTATCCTATCCTGTATCCTATCCTATCCTCTATCCTATCCTATCCTCTATCCTAATATATCCTGTATCGTATCCTATCCTATCCTATCCGCTATCCTATCCTATCCTCTATCGTATCCTATCCCCTATCCTATCCTATCCTATCCTCTATCCTATCCTATTATCTATCCTATCCTATCCGCTATCCTATACTATCCTCTATCCTATCCCATCCTCTATCCTATTCTATCCTGTATCCTATCCTATCCTCTATCCTATCCTATCCTCTATCCTATCCTATCCTCTATACTATCCTATCCTCTATCCTATCCTATCCTCTATCATATCCTATCCTGTATCCTATCCTATCCTCTATCCTATCCTATGCTCTATCATATCCTATCCTCTATCCTATCCTATTCTATATCCTATCCTATCCTCTATCCTATCCTATCCTCTATCCTATCCTATCCTCTATCCTATCCTATCCTGTATCCTATTCTATCCTCTATCCTATCCTATCCTCTATCCTATCATATCCAGTATCCTATCCGATCCTCTATCCTATCCTATCCTCTATCATATCCTATCCTATCCTCTACCCTATCCTACCCTATCCTCTATCCTATCCTATCCTGTATCCTATCCTATCCTCTATCCTATCCTATCCTCTATCCTATCCTCTCCTCTATCCTATCCTCTATCCTATCCTATCCTGTATCCTATCCTATCCTCTATCCTATCCTATCCTCTATCCTATCCTATTCTATATCCTATCCTATCCTCTATCCTATCCTATCCTCTATCCTATCCTATCATCTATCCTATCCTATTCTGTATCCTATCCTATCCTCTATCCTATCCTATCCTCTATCCTCTCCTATCCTCTATCCTATCCTATCCTCTATCCTATCCTATCCTGTATCCTATCCGATCCCCTATCCTATCCTATCCTCTATAATATCCTATCCTATCCTCTATCCTATCCTCTCCTCTATCCTATACTATCCTGTATCCTATCCTATCCTCTATCCTATCCTATCCTCTATCCTCTCCTATCCTGTATCCTATCCTATCCTCTATCCTATCCTATCCTGTATCCTATCCTATTTTCTATCCTATCCCATCCTCTATCCTATCCTATCCTCTATCCTATCCTATCCTGTATCCTGTATCCTATCCTATCCTCTATCCTATCCTATCCTCTATCCTATCCTATCCTCTATCCTATTCTATCCTGTATCGTATCCTATCCTATCCTATCCGCTATCCTATCCTATCCTCTATCGTATCCTATCCCCTATCCTATCCTATCCTATCCTCTATCCTATCCTATTATCTATCCTATCCTATCCGATATCCTATACTATCCTCTATCCTATCCCATCCTCTATCCTATTCTATCCTGTATCCTATCCTATCCTCTATCCTATCCTATCCTGTATCCTATCCGATCCTCTATCCTATCCTATCCTCTATCCTATCCTATCCTGTATCCTATCCTATCCTCTATCCTATCCTATCCTCTATCCTATCCTATTCTATATCCTATCCTATCCTCTATCCTATCCTATCCTCTATCCCATCCTCTATCCTATCCTATCCTCTATCCTATCCTATCATCTATCCTATCCTATCCTGTATCCTATCCTATCCTCTATCCTATCCTATCCTCTATCCTCTCCTATCCTCTATCCTATCCTATCCTCTATCCTATCCTATCCTGTATCCTATCCGATCCTATCCTCTATCCTATCCTCTCCTCTATCCTATACTATCCTGTATCCTATCCTATCCTCTATCCTATCCTATCCTCTATCCTCTCCTATCCTGTATCCTACCCTATCCTCTATCCTATCCTATCCTGTATCCTATCCTATCCTCTATCCTATCCTATCCTCTATCCTATCCTCTATCCTATCCTATCCTGTATCCTATCCTATCCTCTATCCTATCCTATCCTCTATCCTATCCTATTCTATATCCTATCCTATCCTCTATCCCATCCTATCCTCTATCCTATCCTATCATCTATCCTATCCTATTCTGTATCCTATCCTATCCTCTATCCTATCCTATCCTCTATCCTCTCCTATCCTCTATCCTATCCTATCCTCTATCCTATCCTATCCTGTATCCTATCCGATCCCCTATCCTATCCTATCCTCTATAATATCCTATCCTATCCTCTATCCTATCCTCTCCTCTATCCTATACTATCCTGTATCCTATCCTATCCTCTATCCTATCCTATCCTCTATCCTCTCCTATCCTGTATCCTATCCTATCCTCTATCCTATCCTATCCTCTACCCTATCCTATCCTCTATCCTATCCTATCCTCTATCCTATCATATCCTCTATCCTATCCTATCCTCTATCATATCCTATCCTATCCTCTATCCTATCCTATCCTATCCTCTATCCTATCCTATCCTCTATCCTATCCTATCCTGTATCATATCCTATCCTCTATCCTATCCTATCCTCTATCCTATCCTATCCTCTATCCTATCCTATCCTCTATCCTATCCTATCCTGTATCCTATCCTATCCTCTATCCTATCCTATCCTGTATCCTATCCTATCCTCTATCCTATCCTATCCTGTATCCTATCCTATTTTCTATCCTATCCCATCCTCTATCCTATCCCATCCTCTATCCTATCCTATCCTGTATCCTATCCTATCCTCTATCCTATCGTATCCTCTATCCTATCCTATCCTCTATCCTATTCTATCCTGTATCGTATCCTATCCTATCCTATCCGCTATCCTATCCTATCCTCTATCGTATCCTATCCCCTATCCTATCCTATCCTATCCTCTATCCTATCCTATTATCTATCCTATCCTATCCGATATCCTATACTATCGTCTATCCTATCCCATCCTCTATCCTATTCTATCCTGTATCCTATCCTATCCTCTATCCTATCCTATCCTGTATCCTATCCGATCCTGTATCCTATCCTATCCTCTATCCTATCCTATCCTCTATCCTATCCTATTCTATATCCTATCCTATCCTCTATCCTATCCTATCCTCTATCCTATCCTATCATCTATCCTATCCTATCCTGTATCCTATCCTATCCTCTATCCTATCCTATCCTCTATCCTCTCCTCTCCTCTATCCTATCCTATCCTCTATCCTATCCTATCCTGTATCCTATCCGATCCCCTATCCTATCCTATCCTCTATAATATCCTATCCTATCCTCTATCCTATCCTCTCCTCTATCCTATCCTATCCTGTATCCTATCCTATCCTCTATCCTATCCTATCCTCTATCCTCTCCTATCCTGTATCCTATCCTATCCTCTATCCTATCCTATCCTCTACCCTATCCTATCCTCTATCCTATCCTATCCTCTATCCTATCATATCCTCTATCCTATCCTATCCTCTATCATATCCTATCCTATCCTTTATCCTATCCTATCCTCTATCCTATCCTATCCTGTATCCTATCCTATCCTCTATCCTATCCTATCCTCTATCCTATCCTATCCTCTACCCTATCCTATCCTCTATCCTATCCTATCCTCTATCCTATCATATCCTCTATCCTATCCTATCCTCTATCATATCCTATCCTATCCTTTATCCTATCCTATCCTCTATCCTATCCTATCCTGTATCCTATCCTATCCTCTATCCTATCCTATCCTCTATCCTATCCTATCCTCTATCCTATCCTATCCTATCCTCTATCCTATCCTATCCTCTATCCTATCCTATCCTGTATCCTATCCTATCCTCTATCCTATCCTATCCTCTATCCTATCCTATCCTCTATCCTATCCTATCCTATCCTCTATCCTATCCTATCCTGTATCCTATCCTATCCTCTATCCTATCCTATCCTCTATCCTATCCTATCCTCTATCCTATTCTATCCTGTATCGTATCCTATCCTATCCTATCCGCTATCCTATCCTATCCTCTATCGTATCCTATCCCCTATCCTATCCTATCCTATCCTCTATCCTATCCTATTATCTATCCTATCCTATCCGCTATCCTATACTATCCTCTATCCTATCCCATCCTCTATCCTATTCTATCCTGTATCCTATCCTATCCTCTATCCTATCCTATCCTCTATCCTATCCTATCCTCTATCCTATCCTATTCTATATCCTATCCTATCCTCTATCCTATCCTATCCTCTATCCTATCCTATCCTCTATCCTATCATATCCTGTATCCTATCCGATCCTCTATCCTATCCTATCCTCTATCCTATCCTATCCTGTATCCTATCCTATCCTCTATCCTATCCTATCCTCTATCCTATCCTATCCTCTATCCTATCCTATCCTCTATACTATCCTATCCTCTATCCTATCCTATCCTCTATCCTATCCTATCCTGTATCCTATCCTATCCTGTATCCTATTCTATCCTCTATCCTATCCTATCCTCTATCCTATCATATCCAGTATCCTATCCGATCCTCTATCCTATCCTATCCTCTATCATATCCTATCCTATCCTCTACCCTATCCTACCCTATCCTCTATCCTATCCTATCCTGTATCCTATCCTATCCTCTATCCTATCCTATCCTCTATCCTATCCTCTATCCTATCCTATCCTGTATCCTATCCTATCCTCTATCCTATCCTATCCTCTATCCTATCCTATCCTCTATCCTATCCTATCCTCTATCCTATCCTATCCTGTATCCTATCCGATCCCCTATCCTATCCTATCCTCTATAATATCCTATCCTATCCTCTATCCTATCCTCTCCTCTATCCTATACTATCCTGTGTCACGTCTGCCGACGTGTTGCTGCGCTAGGTTATAACTAGATGTCACGCCTATCGACATGTTGCGTTAGCTTCTGAATAGATGTCGCGCCGTCGGGATGTTGTGTTTAGTTATAACTAGATGTCGCGTTAGGCCATAAGTTGTATAATATATAGATAGCCACTACATTACATCACATAGAATTCTAAGTCCCGTTATTACGTCACCGCGCTCTAGCGAGCCCCACTACGACGCGTAATACGTCACGCGCCCCTCCACGCGATCTCCGAGCGAAGGAGGTCTGGACAATTCCCGAGAAAGTCGGTTCTCATCCGCGACCTGGTCGCGTCAACATCTCGCGTTTCTATCTTCAAGCGTTACTATATCTAGCTGTTCCAATCTTAGTATTTAGCGCCTTTGTATCTCAACTATTTTTGAATATATATACTTAGTGTTAACCATTCAAATCCTGTCATTTATTATCCACCAATCCCGCGCAAGAGAGTGCCGCGTCGCGCCGGTTGTAAACACTAATCACGCCAGTTATCTCGCCCTCGCGTGTCTAACAATCCAATCCATTCGGCGAACGTCCGCACCATCTCGCGGCCGCGCAGCATCAGGACCAATCTCCAGGGAGAGAGAGAGAGAGAGAGAGAGAGATCGACCTAAGAGGGACAAGGACACCGACCCATTCTCCGTAGCCAATCCGAGGGATCACGGCTGCCCCATCTGCCTCTGTTTCTTGCAATCTGTCCAGGACTGTTGGTGAGTAGCATATCTACATATTTATGTGGAACCGTGGACCCGGCTAGACTTCGAACGTACGAGTCGAGTGAGCCAAATGGTTGTAATTTTGAAGCGTCTCTCCGCGGTAAAATCGCGAAGCGTCTTTACCATCGTGTAACCAACCGCGGGACGTAACAAATTGGTGGCAGCGGTGGGATCTCAACCACCACGGTTCAAAATGTTAAAAACTCCAGACGGTCCCGCAGGAAATCTTCGCAATAACTCATCGAAAATGTCCGAAGATGAAATTAAAATGCTACAGAGTCAACTCCGCGAGAAAGAGCGTAGACTCCGCGAAGAAGCAGTTGCTTTTGAAGCGGAAAGATCACAATTTCTCGTCGATGCCGAGCAGGCAAAACAAAAGTACCGGAAAGACCGCGACTCCCTCCGCGACGCCCTTTCGGA
The DNA here is from genome assembly GCF_050948215.1 of Halictus rubicundus. Taxonomy (NCBI): domain Eukaryota; kingdom Metazoa; phylum Arthropoda; class Insecta; order Hymenoptera; family Halictidae; genus Halictus; species Halictus rubicundus. The sequence continues at coordinate 324,449 of NW_027488746.1, read as the reverse complement.
TAACGCGAGTCTCCGCGCACAAATCTCCCAGTTGCAAGGAGATACTAAGGCCCTCGACGACCACCGCGTGACGCCGCGACCTATACCAATTCCGGACGAAGACGCGAGTCGTAATCTCCCCGGCACAAGCCACGGTCAACCCGAAATGCCGTCAGAATCCTGACTCCGTCAGAATGCCGACTCGATCCCCACGTTCGACGGGAATAACATGCCCGTGTTACAATTCGTACGCACTTGTCGTCGCGCCCGTGACCTCGTGCCGACCCAAGCCGAGCAAACCTTGGCTAAATTGATAATTACAAAATTACGCGGTCGCGCCTACACAGCTGTAGAAGACGAACACCTAGACACCGTCGCCCACATCTGCAATCGCCTTAAAGATGTGCTAGGACCGCGACACTCAGTTGATCATTACCGCGGCGAAATGACCAACATATATATGAAATCGAACGAGCACATCCTCGATTTCATTAGCCGCGTGAAAGACCTCCGAGCCGCAATACTAGATTGCGACAGATCGCGTCCCAACGTTGCTGACGTAGACGCATTGACACGCGATAGCTTCATAAGCGGTCTAATACCAAACCTCCGATCCGGAATGCGCACGTACCGCAACGCCCCGTTGAACCGCGTTTTCGACGAGGCCATCGAATTCCACAAGGAAGCGGAAATCGACAAAATCCGCTACGACCGCCCAGAGCGACAGGTGCGATTCACCGAATTCGGAACCGATAAGGCTGGTAACAACGACACCTCACACCTGTCCTCGCGTTATAATCAGCGATCGGATTACCGCCGCCCTGAGCGATCCTATTCGCCCTATCGCGATAATGATAACGCGAATCGTAACAGAAGCCCGACGCCGGACAGATACCGATATCAGTCCCCCTACGCAACGCGACACGATTCGCGTGCCATCCGAAACGATATCACGCGCGATAACCCTCGATCCCGCGATGCGTATATGCCGCCCCACCATGACTCACATAGACCGGAAGTCGCACCGCGCTCACCCGCTAAATCCTGCAACTACTGTAAGAACGCGGGTCATGACATTCATGAGTGCAGGAAGCGCGAGTATAATAATCGCATCCGTGGAAACCAGTCGGGAAACGGACGAAACCTCTCATCTGCTTCGGGTCCCCGACGGGAGGAAACGAGTCCCCGCGACCCACACCGAGTTCGAGCAATAAGCCAAGAGGAGCCCAGGGAGAACCGCGAGCCATCTCCCGAATCGAACTAAGGTCCGATACCACCGTGCCCCACGTCCGGGTCGCTTGTCCCGAGCTTCGCGACGAAGCGAACTTAATGGTAGATACCGGAGCTGAACCGAACATAATTAAGATCTCGCTACTAAAACCCGGCGTGTCAATCAATACCAATAACGCTGTAAATATATCCGGTATCACGGAAGGGCACGTATCGACTCTTGGCTCCGCGATGTTGACGGTCGACGAGACCGAAATAGAATTTCACGTCGTGCCGGACGCATTCCCAATTCCTACCGACGGAATACTGGGATCAGCATTTCTCGCGAAAGGCGCGGAAATTTCATATGTCCGACACTGCGTTTCGTGGAAGGGGAAAGACATACCCTTCATTAACTTAAACACGTGTCACATTAAGGCACGATCTTCTGCGTGCATTGCGATACTCGCCACCGGCCCCGAATTCGGCTACGTACCGAGGTGCGAGCTAACGACCGGTGTACTCGTCCCGCATTGCCTCGCCCGCATCTCCGACGGAAAAATCTTTATTAAGGTTATCAACACGACAGAATCCGATATCAATCTCCCCATGCCGATCATGGAGCTGGAGGAGGTGGAAGAAATCGTGGAATCCGCGGAGTCCATTCAACCCCCTATTCCGCTAAATTCAAATGCAAACTCCAATCTCTATTCTAATTCCAACTCGAACACGAGCTCTACCATATCTTCTATATCCACTGGTTCTTCCAATTCACGCTCTCCCGCCTCGCGAATCGAGGAGATATCAGGCATAATAAGCACTGGTCACCTCGGCGAGGACGAGAAGCATCACGTCGAAAATTTAATTCGAGATCACCACGATCTCTTCCATCTCCCAGGAGATCGCCTGGGAAAAACGAACGCCGTACGCCATAAAATCGTAACGACAGATCAGATGCCGGTTCATGTAAAACAGTATAGATATCCACCAATCCACAAGGAAGAGATAGATAAGCAAATGAAGGAACTTTTGGAAAGCGAAATTGTTACTCCTTCCGTGTCTCCGTACAACAGCCCCTTGTGGATTGTTCCTAAAAAGCCGGACGAGCACGGCAACAAGCGCTGGCGTATGGTAATCGATTTCCGTGCGCTAAATGAAAAATCGATCCCAGACGCATACCCTCTGCCAAGCATACTAGAGATCTTGGACCAGCTCGGGAGCGCAAAATACTTCAGCGTCTTCGATCTCGCGAACGGGTTTCATCAGATCGGCATGGAACCCGAGGACGCGGCCAAGACGGCATTTTCCACGCCGTACGGGCACTACGAATTTAAAAGAATGCCCTTCGGTCTCCGTAACGCCCCCGCCACCTTCCAGCGGTTAATGGATAATATTCTAACAGGACTCCAGGGCACGGAATTATTCGTGTACCTGGACGATATCGTCATATATGCTCGAAGTCTTACCGAGCACAAAATAAAATTCGAGAAGCTCGCTGGCAGGTTGCGACGAGCAAATTTGAAATTACAACCCTCAAAGTGTGGGCTCTTGCACCGCGAAGTCGCATACCTTGGCCACGTCATCGGGGAAGACGGAGTAAAACCGTGTCCTAAAAAGATAATAGCGGTTAAAGAGTTTCCTCGCCCCAAAAATGTTAAGAGCGTCCGCGAATTTTTAGGGCTCGCGGGCTACTACCGCCGATTCATAAACCAGTTTTCGCAAATTTCTAAACCACTGACTATCCTATTGAAAAAGGAAAAGAAGTTCGAATGGGGTTCTGAACAGGAGTCCGCTTTTAACACCTTGCGTGAAATTTTGACAACAGAACCTTTATTGCAATATCCGGATTTCTCTCGTGAATTCAACATCACTACCGACGCGTCAGGCTATGCCATAGGAGGAGTTCTTAGCCAAGGCGAGCCAGGGAAAGATCGACCTATCGCATACGCGTCTCGGTTACTACATGGGGCAGAGCTAAATTACTCAACTATCGAAAAGGAATGCCTCGCCATAGTTTACTGCGTACAGCATTTCAGACCGTACGTTTACGGACACAAATTCAACTTAATCACCGATCACCAACCCTTAGTCTGGGTCAACTCCGTCAAGGATCCTACGTCACGCCTTCTGCGTTGGCGATTAAAATTAGCCGAGTATGATTACCGTGTAACGTACAAAACCGGTAAGACAAATTTAAATGCAGACGCGTTGTCTCGAAACCCCGTATCAATGTTGCCTCTATCCGATTCCTCAGAATTCGCCATTTTCGACGCCATTCCTACCCGATCCGCAAAGGCCGATAGCCATTCGACCGCGCCCGCCTCTCAGAATCGCCAACTAATCAGCACACCCGAGCCGCCATCACGTTCCTTATCTCCGGAACCTCGTCTTTCTCCGACCCCTGTCCTTCCACTTCCTAGCTTTCCCTTACGCCTACAGCGCGCCCCTCCTCCAAGACCAACGCCCCGCGACACCACTCCAATCCCGTTACCACGCGGAATTCCTCCCACTCCCGTTTCGTCCAATAACACCTCCCCATCGCCGACCGACTCAATGACCGACGAAGACGAAGACAGCTACGAGGACGTTTCCGAGCCTCTAAACACACCGACGACTATGACGCACAGGCGAACTTTAATTTATACCAGAGACCGATTAATTATGCGAAATGACAATTTGGTAGGCTTCATCACACTCGACGGACATCCCCTCGACACTGGAACCATAGATCTGACCCTGAACAACAAAATTCCTCTCCTCAAAGACACTACGCTTCACCGTGCTAAAGTTTTAAATTACAATTCGAAGAAATTAATCTTACTCCCAGTTAAACAATCCGCTCTCTACTCAGCTTCCTACGAGGACGTAATCGAATGCATCCGATCATTACTCGACGTCATAACGGAGCTTCAATTATCAACATTTAGCATATCTAAATCAGCAGTAGAAGACGTGTCTTGGCCCTCTCTCAAAAATTTATTGTTAGAATTCTTTTCGACGACCAATGTACAAATTTTCTGCTGTTCTCACGAAGTTACAATCCCCGCGACAGACAGACGCGAAGACATTATAACAGAAAATCACGTATCAGCTTTCGCCGGACATAAAGGCATTACGAAAACCTATAGACGTATCCGCGAAAATTATTATTGGCCCACGTTGAAGCGAGAAGTTCAGAACTTTGTTAACAGCTGCATATCATGCCAAAGGAAGAAATTGGACAGAGTCAAAACACGACAACCCATGACATTAACAGACACCCCCGGCAAGGCCTTCGACAAGGTTTCCATGGACATTGTCGGCCCCCTTCCCACATCCCTTAACGGGTTCAACAATATACTCACTATCCAAGACCTCCTCACAAAATACTCCCTCGCAATCCCAATCGAGTCCGCCACTGCGATAGACACCGCCGACGCATTTATAAAACATTTTATCTGTCGATTCGGCGCACCTAAGGCAATCCTCACCGATCGAGGAACCAATTTTCTAAGTTCACTGATGAGAAGTATTGCCAAGAAATTCAAAATCACGCAGTTTAAAACAACGGCATATCATCCGCAAAGTAACGGTTCCATCGAACGCTCCCACCACGTACTAACCGAGTACCTAAAACAATTCATTAATAAAAGAAACTGGGATGAATGGTTGCCTTACGCGACCTTCAGTTACAACACCAGTGTTCACGTAGGAACGCTGTTCACGCCTCACGAGCTAGTTTTCGGCTCGCTGGCAAGAACCCCTTCGGCTGACGCCCAGAAGTACAATTCCTCGGATGAATCCTACGCAAATTATCTGTCAAACCTCCAAGATAAATTATTAGGAACCATTGGCCAAGCCCGCGAGAACCTGAAAGCTGCGAAAATCCGTTCTAAATCATACTACGACAGGAAACTCAGTACCAGAACCTTTTCCGTGGGAGATAGCGTTTTCCTTCTGAAAGAACCGCGTAAAGGGAAATTTGACGACGAGTATATCGGTCCGTTCAAGATACTGGAATGTTTAGGCGATAACAACGTCCGCTTAGACTTTAAGAGAGGAACCCGAGTCGTTCATACGAATAAAATTAAGCACGCGAAGAAAGCGAATCCGATTACACTAGAAGCGATAATCAAAGAACCCGATTCGGTTACGTTAGACGCGACATCCGCTAGATCTGATAATCTTAATATAAATTCAACGCTGGTGGGACCGGATACGCCTGTGGGCCAAACAAGAAACAAGAACCATGGAATATTCCTAGTAAGGGCGATGACGCGCCAACCCCCTCCCGTGCCCGGCCAAAAATTTACCGATAAGGTTGGATATAAAACGGCACCCGAAAAACTGACGGGCCATTCCAGCAACGACAACCATCAAAATGTGTCGCTTAGCCAGACCCAGGAAAACGTCGGAACAGAAGCGCCTGATCTATCTGAACAGGTTCCTGCGCATAAGGTGCTATCAGGGCACCCTACACACGACAAGCGAGGGAGACGAGCTCTGCGAGCGGTGCAGCAGGGTGCACCAGATCCTGGAGGTGTTTCACATCCACACCATTCAGGAAACAATGAAGAACAAATGCCACGAATGTGGGAAGGAAATATGCCGCGTCACCCCAATAGCAGACTGCCGCGACTGTTCCTTAAAACTCGCCACCATCCCCACCCCCCACCCGAACTAATCCAGGTGAAACAACACCCCTTCGTCGCCCCCACCAATAACACCTCCGGTGGGTATAAGACGACGAACAAATTGCGACAGCGTCAGTCAATTCCGACATCGCCAACCATGAAGGGACACATCGTACTTCTCTGCATGCTCACCGTCCTCCAGACGACGTCTGCCCTCATCGGCTACGACTGTGGTGGGCCCACACTCAACACCACATCTTTTTCTACCGTCGACAAACCGAGCTGCGATACCGCCGACGCCATGCCAACTAACGAGGAAACTAAAATCCAGCTGCTCCAGATTACCGAATTCGAGGATACGGCCACCATCCAATGCCGAGTAGAAATCGACCGCACGATCTACCATTGCGGGATGTACTCCCACGTATCTATAGTGCAGAACGGGAGACAGCAATATATCATGAATACTCCCAGAGAAATCTGTCAACAAATGCACGACACCGGTATCCTCTACCTGCCACCATTCATACAAATCGCCGGTCTCATGTCGAACCGTACCTCAACAAGGAGCATCGCCCTAGCTGGTGCTGTCCAGCAGGATGGCACATGCAGTGGGGCAACCTACAGCGATCCATTCGGTACATGGACCGACGTGGTGGTCCAAGCAGTCATCCGGATCACCCTAAAAGATTTTTATGCCTCAGTTAAGCTGACTTCCAATGAGATCTACCTACCTTCGGGCCAGAGATGCAACCTCCAGAGAGAATCCTGCCTGGATTCTGAAGATGGATATACATTCTGGACCAGTCTACCTGCAGATAGATGTCAACTAAACCAGTACCACGTCCTTTACGATGGGAAATCGATACGTACCAAAGCACCAGAGTCCAACTGGGCAGCTATCTACACAGTTACAACAGGTGAGACCGCATTCTCCCTGACCAGCACAAGCCGAACATTCGTGTGCGGCTATACCCTCATTAGGACCGAGCACCCGAAACTTCTTATTCTGGAGACAGAGAAGGAAGGACGTTTCAAGGAGATGGAACCCATCCAAGTGAATAATTTGGACATCTTTACCTACGTAAACGCCAAATTCGTATATCTCGAGCGCCATATGAAGAACCAAGTAGTATCGATGTATCGAGATGTACTTCAACAAAAGTGCAAACTAGAACAACAGATCCTGGAGAATGCAATAGCTACGATCCGTATCGATCCAGCAGAAGTAGCCACGACTCTCGCCAGGGACCATGGTTTCATGGCCGTCCAAGCTGGAGAGGTCATACATCTCATCAAATGTACACCAATAGACTGCGCACTGAGGAAGACAGAAGAATGTTACGAAGAGCTCCCCGTGACATACAGAAATACATCTTATTTTCTAACACCTAGAAACCATATACTTACCTCTGTTGGTACCCAACGCAAATGCAACGAGCTGATACCTCCGGCATACAAACTACACGGAACCTGGTTCAAACTGATGCCAAACCCTGTCGAAAGTATGCCGTTTCCGCCTGTCCAACCGTTAACAAAATCAGCATGGAAGTACGTCGACCCTCAGAACCTGGCTAACGGAGGAATATATTCCTCCGACGACATCAACAAATTAAACGAACACATAATGTTTCCAATTGAGAAGACCGCAGTGATTGATTCACTTGCTCAGGGTGCCTCCGGAAGAAGCTATGCCGAAGGCTCCGCATCGCTGTTTAACCTAATGGATAAAGCAACATTAGAGAAAATAGCAGAATCGACCGGGCAACGAATCTGGGAAAGATTCACCGAATTCGGATCCGTGGTCGCAGGGCTGATTGGAATCTACATGGTGGTCCGCCTCATCAAGGTCACCGTCAACGTCATCCTCAACGGAATCGCACTGCATGCGGCTTATGGATGGAGCATCCAGCTCCTTGCTGCATCATGGAGTGCCCTCACCCACTTCTGTCTGTTCTTGAAACAGAAAAACGAAGAGAGAATTAGTGAGAGTTCCCCCCAAAAGAGGTTAGAGTGTATCCCCAGTGAAGTGTCCACAAACTCTACGAGTGACGAACTTCCTACAATAGTTATAAGATCCCCGAGTGACGAGAACACTACGCCCCCAAATTTAAATAGACCAAACCGCCCCGATAAACCAGTGCGAAGGACATTTAATTACCATTCAGACGAGGAAGAATAATTTTTCCCGTAGTAAAAATTATTTTCCCAAGGGGGGGGATGTCACGTCTGCCGACGTGTTGCTGCGCTAGGTTATAACTAGATGTCACGCCTATCGACATGTTGCGTTAGCTTCTGAATAGATGTCGCGCCGTCGGGATGTTTGTAGGGGCTACGTATGCTGCCGTACCTTGCCGCAGCGCTAGCATCGCCGGCATCAGCCGCGTGCAAGCGGCAAGAGCGAGTCGCCGCTCTCGACTCTACGTGTCCGACGACCCAAGGCGGATTTGCCGCCGCCGAGATTACACAATCTCTCTCTTGTAACAACCTTCGTCGTGATAAGACGTAATAAAGTTTTCTGTACTACAACACGCAACAGTGCCTTCCATCCAGTTTCCGGTTTCCCGGCGGTAGTAGGCCGCAGTCTGGAAATTCCCCAGACCGTAACCCTACATCTGGTGACCCCGACGTGATCGCTGCCGACTGATAGTCGTGTTTTCGGAAAATTTTCGAAACTGTGACGAGGCATTGGACGCCTCGTGGAACGGACATTGCCTGTTGCTGCCGTTGTACCTCCGCCGACGTGCTTTTCGTACCGAAAAGCCTGGCCGCACGTGCTCGGAAACCGTGCACGTTGTTCGGAGATCCGACGAAGAAGAGGTTTCCTGGCGGCGAGCAGTCCGCTCGCTGCAATCCGCCGTTCCTGTTTCCAGGCGGCGAGCAGGCCGCTCGCTGCACGCTGCAGCCGCCGAGCGTGAAGCCATCGACGCCACGTGGGTACCACCGTCGCCGCCATTGCTGCCGCTACGAGGGTACCATTATCGCTGCCGTTGCTGCCGCCACGTGGGTACCGTTGCCGACGCCGCTGCCGAAGCCGTGAAAAGCTGCCGTCGTGGTGAAGTGAGCGTATTTTTTTAAAGTCGTTTTCGTTCCGTTTTAATTCTAGTCTCGCGTGTGAAAAATGTCGCAACCCACGCCGGAAGATAGAATCGCACGGTTAGAGGCGGAGCTCGAGGCCGCGCGCGAACTTTTAAACGCCCGTTCTGCATCGGATGCCGACGCGTTCGCGAACCGCGTAGATAGTTATCGTGCGCCGAAACTCCCCGCATTTTTCAAGAACGACCCTGCGCTATGGTTCGGACAGGTCGAGGCGTCGTTTCGAAACGCACGAATTACGAGCCAGACTACAATGGCCGACACCGTAATTGCCGGCCTGGATGCGGATACCGCGTCGGTTATATCCGATCTCATATTGTCGCCGGATCCCATCGCGCCGTATAATCGAATCAAAGAGCGCATTATTTCCACTCTCTCCACTTCGGCCGAAACGAAACTCCGGCAGCTCCTCAAGGGGCAGGTAGCGTCACATGGCAAACCTTCGCATATCTTGTCACTTATGCGTAATTTAAACAATGGTGCTTGCGCAGATAATGTGCTTAAATCGATTTTTTTCGACCTGCTGCCCGAGCAGTGCCGCGCAATTCTAGTCGCGTCCAAGCATGACGACCTGCAGGAGATGGCCCTTCTGGCCGACAAGATCGTCGAGACGATACAGCCAGCGAGCGCTTCTGTCCTCGCAGCAGCTGCCGACGTATCACGGCCGGGCTCCATGCAAGAGCAGTTGGACAAACTCTTCCGTGAGGTAGCTAGATTGAATACCGCGATCGAGCGTGTCTCGCGGACACGCCAGCGTAGCCCCGGGAGAAATGTCGCTTCGAGAACGCGGAATAGGTCCCAGAGTCGTGACCCTTCCGGTCTCTGCCGTCTGCATGCGAAGTTCGGCGAACGCGCGTTTCGTTGCATTAAGCCGTGCGCGTGGCCCAGTCCTCCTAGAGCGTCGGAAAACTGAGGCCACCCTCCTCCTCGGAGACTGTTGGAGAGTGTTATGCGTCCTCGAAACGTCTCCACATACGCGACCGTAAGTCAGGCCGTACCTTTCTCGTAGAGACAGGTTCGGATTTGTCTTTGCTGCCGGTTTCAGCTGCGTCGCGTGCGCGTCCCAGCGCGTTTAAATTGTTTGCCGCGAACGACACCCGTATCGATACGTATGGCGATATTCGCGTTGCCCTCGATTTCGGATTGCGCCGCCCGATAGAGTGGAATTTTTGCGTAGCAGCAGTCCCGTATCCCATCATAGGAGCCGACCTGCTTACGCATCATGGTCTCACGGTAGATTTGAAGAGGCGTCGCCTGATAGATTCTGCTACCGGTTTGTTTGTTTTGGCCGGTATCGCGAGCTCTCCCTCTTCATGCGTGAACGTCCTTGGACCGTCGTTCAAGTACTCTAGTATATTAGCTCGTTTCCCGCAAGTCATCGGACTCGAGCAACCGACTCCTCTCGAGTCGCGCGGTGTGTATCATCACATTTCCACCACCGGTCCCCCCGTCGCGGAGCGTGCTCGGCGTCTATCGCCTGAAAAACTCAAGGCCGCGAAGGCCGAGTTTAAACACCTGATCGAGGCAGGAATTTGCAGGCCTTCTAGCAGCCCTTGGGCTAGTCCGATCCACTTAGTCAAAAAGAAGTCCGGTGAATGGCGGGTATGCGGAGATTACCGCCGTTTGAATAGCGTGACGATACCCGATCGTTACCCCGTGCCTCACCTGCACGACTTCCCGGCTAACCTTCACGGCAAGACCATTTTCACGGCGCTAGATCTGTACAAAGCGTATCATCAGATACCCGTAGCTGCCGAAGATATTCAAAAAACTGCCGTCATCACTCCCTTCGGCCTTTTTGAATACTGTGCAATGACCTTTGGCCTCCGCAACGCGGGGCAAACTTTTCAGAGATATATAAACCGTGCTCTCGGCGATCTCGATTTCGTTTTCACGTTTCTCGATGACATCCTCATCGCCTCTTCCTCTCCGGAAGAGCATGAGACCCATCTGGCGATCGTCCTAGAGCGTTTACGTGACTTTCATCTGCGCGTGAACCTGGATAAATGCCGTTTCGGCGTATCCGAGTTAGTTTTTTTGGGACACCTAGTTAACTCTGAGGGGTTTAAACCCACTCCAGAGAAGGTCGAGGCTATTAGTCGTTTCCCCAAACCGCGCACGATCGACGACCTGCGTCGTTTTCTAGGAATGGTAAATTTTTACCGGCGCTGTATTCCTCACGCTGCCGCTACTCAAGCTCCGTTGAACGCGTACATGCAGGACGCGCGCAAACGTGATAAGCGACCCATCGTATGGACGCCCGAAGCCGAAGCGGCTTTCGTTAAATGCAAGGATGATCTTGCGAACGCTGCCCTTATAACGCACCCCTGCGAATCGGCCACCGTGCGCCTTGTCTCAGACGCTTCCGACGTGGCCATGGGTGCAGTTCTCGAGCAGCTGTGTGGCGATAGTTGGAGACCGCTCGCCTTTTTCTCGCGAAAGTTTTCCCCGGCTCAGTGCAAATACAGCACATACGACCGTGAGCTTACCGCAGCTTACGAAGCTGTGCGCCACTTTCGCCACTTCCTAGAAGGTCGCGAATTCATTATCTACACCGACCACAAACCGCTCATCTACGCCTTTGCGCAGAACTCTGAGCGTGCGTCTCCTCGGCAGACTCGGCAGTTGTGCTATATAGCGCAATTTACGTCGAAGATTCTCTTCTTGCCCGGAAATGAAAACGTCGTTGCCGATTCGCTCTCGCGTACCGAGGCAATCCGTCTGCCGACGCAATTCGATTTGAATGAGCTCTCTCGCGAGCAGGAAAACGACCCCGAGCTCAGGGAAATTCTTGCATCGCCAGACCACTCTCTCGCCCTTAAGAGACTCACGTGGGGCACAGATCACTCTCCTGTGTATTGCAGCGTATCCGAGGAGTGCATCCGTCCGTATATCCCCGCCTCCATGCGCGAGCGGTTGTTCAAGCTCTTTCATTCTCCCGCACATCCGAGCGCGAAAGTCACTGACCGACTCATACGACAGCGATATGTCTGGCCCGACATGCACCGCGACATAGCTCGCCAGTGTAAGTCGTGTGTTGATTGCCAGCAATCCAAAATTTCTCGACACGTCAAGCTGACTCCGTCCCAGTTCGTCGCGCCCGACGGACGTTTTACTCACGTACACATCGACCTTGTCGGTCCGCTGCCGGTCAGCGAAGGCTTTCAATACTGCCTTACCATGATCGACAGATTCTCTCGCTGGGCTGAGGCCGTTCCCCTGAAGGAGACGTCCGCTCAGACGGTCGGCCGCGCCTTTTTTGAGCATTGGGTGTCACGTTTCGGCGCTCCTGCATTTTTGACGAGTGATCAAGGTCCGCAATTCGAGTCACAGCTTTTCTCAGCCCTCCTGGCGCTCGTTGGATGCCGGAGAAAGAGAACCACCGCGTATCACCCCGCGTCTAACGGCATGGTTGAGCGCTGGCACCGCGTCTTGAAGGCAGCAATTATGTGTCACGCCAATCAGCAATGGTCGCGCGTCTTACCTATTGTACTGTTAGGGTTGCGTACTCATATCCGTCTCGATACTAACGCTTCTCCTGCCGATTACGTTTACGGAACCTCGTTGCGTCTGCCGGGCGAATTTTTCCTATTAGATAATTTTAGCCCTGATCCGCAGCCATTCCTCGAGGAATTCCGACAGTATATGCGTGCCGTCAAGCCTGTGCCCGTAGCGCACAAGCGTAGCGTTAAAACCTTTGTATACAAAGATCTCGGATCATGTTCGCATGTATTTATGCTTGTTAAATCCGTGCGTAGACCGTTGGAACGGCCTTACACGGGACCCCATCGGGTGCTTCAGCGTATTTCCGAACAAGTGTATTCAATCGAGGTCAACGGTTTACCGCGCAACGTCTCCGTAGAGCTGCTGAAACCCGCGCATAGCGTTTGCGAGGGACTTGCAGTCCCAGTATCGAGCGGTGCCCCGTCGCTGCCGAGCGTGCCTGTGCGCACCTACTCGCGTAAAAGAGTCACTTTTGCAGACTCCGTACATTAGGTTAAGGTTTTGTAAATGTACGCGTAGCATGTAAGTCGTAGTTTATAAGAGTCGTTTGTAATTCTATGTAGCCTTTAAGCAAAGTATCTGTTGTTCGCTGCCGCTTTTCCTTGGGGGGGAGTGTGTAGGGGCTACGTATGCTGCCGTACCTTGCCGCAGCGCTAGCATCGCCGGCATCAGCCGCGTGCAAGCGGCAAGAGCGAGTCGCCGCTCTCGACTCTACGTGTCCGACGACCCAAGGCGGATTTGCCGCCGCCGAGATTACACAATCTCTCTCTTGTAACAACCTTCGTCGTGATAAGACGTAATAAAGTTTTCTGTACTACAACACGCAACAGTGCCTTCCATCCAGTTTCCGGTTTCCCGGCGGTAGTAGGCCGCAGTCTGGAAATTCCCCAGACCGTAACCCTACATGTTGTGTTTAGTTATAACTAGATGTCGCGTTAGGCCATAAGTTGTATAATATATAGATAGCCACTACATTACATCACATAGAATTCTAAGTCCCGTTATTACGTCACCGCGCTCTAGCGAGCCCCACTACGACACGTAATACGTCACGCGCCCCTCCACGCGATCTCCGAGCGAAGGAGGTCTGGACAATTCCCGAGAAAGTCGGTTCTCATCCGCGACCTGGTCGCGTCAACATCTCGCGTTTCTATCTTCAAGCGTTACTATATCTAGCTGTTCCAATCTTAGTATTTAGCGCCTTTGTATCTCAACTATTTTTGAATATATATACTTAGTGTTAACCATTCAAATCCTGTCATTTATTATCCACCAATCCCGCGCAAGAGAGTGCCGCGTCGCGCCGGTTGTAAACACTAATCACGCCAGTTATCTCGCCCTCGCGTGTCTAACAATCCAATCCATTCGGCGAACGTCCGCACCATCTCGCGGCCGCGCAGCATCAGGACCAATCTCCAGGGAGAGAGAGAGAGAGAGAGAGAGAGATCGACCTAAGAGGGACAAGGACACCGACCCATTCTCCGTAGCCAATCCGAGGGATCACGGCTGCCCCATCTGCCTCTGTTTCTTGCAATCTGTCCAGGACTGTTGGTGAGTAGCATATCTACATATTTATGTGGAACCGTGGACCCGGCTAGACTTCGAACGTACGAGTCGAGTGAGCCAAATGGTTGTAATTTTGAAGCGTCTCTCCGCGGTAAAATCGCGAAGCGTCTTTACCATCGTGTAACCAACCGCGGGACGTAACACCTGTATCCTATCCTATCCTCTATCCTATCCTATCCTCTATCCTCTCCTATCCTGTATCCTATTCTATCCTCTATCCTATCCTATCCTCTACCCTATCCTATCCTCTATCCTATCCTATCCTCAATCCTATCATATCCTCTATCCTATCCTATCCTCTATCATATCTTATCCTATCCTCTATCCTATCCTATCCTCTATCCTATCCTATCCTGTATCCTATCCTATCCTCTATCCTATCCTATCCTCTATCCTATCCTATCCTCTATCCTATCCTATCCTATCCTCTATCCTATCCTATCCTGTATCCTATCCTATCCTCTATCCTATCCTATCCTGTATCCTATCCTATTTTCTATCCTATCCCATCCTCTATCCTATCCTATCCTCTATCCTATCCTATCCTGTATCCTATCCTATCCTCTATCCTATCCTATCCTCTATCCTATCCTATCCTCTATCCTATTATATCCTGTATCGTATCCTATCCTATCCTATCCGCTATCCTATCCTATCCTCTATCGTATCCTATCCCCTATCCTATCCTATCCTATCCTCTATCCTATCCTATTATCTATCCTATCCTATCCGCTATCCTATACTATCCTCTATCCTATCCCATCCTCTATCCTATTCTATCCTGTATCCTATCCTATCCTCTATCCTATCCTATCCTCTATCCTATCCTATCCTCTATCCTATCCTATCCTCTAGCCTACCCTATCCTCTATCCTATCCTATCCTGTATCCTATTCTATCCTCTATCCTATCCTATCCTCTATCCTATCATATCCAGTATCCTATCCGATCCTCTATCCTATCCTATCCTCTATCCTATCCTATCCTCTATCCTCTCCTATCCTCTATCCTATCCTATCCTCTATCCTATCCTATCCTGTATCCTATCCGATCCTCTATCCTATCCTATCCTCTATAATATCCTATCCTATCCTCTATCCTATCCTCCCCTCTATCCTATCCTATCCTGTATCCTATCCTATCCTATCCTCTATCCTATCCTATCCTCTATCCTCTCCTATCCTGTATCCTATCCTATCCTCTATCCTATCCTATCCTCTACCCTATCCTATCCTCTATCCTATCCTATCCTCTATCCTATCATATCCTCTATCCTATGCTATCCTCTATCATATCCTATCCTATCCTCTATCCTATCCTATCCTGTATCCTATCCTATCCTCTATCCTATCCTATCCTCTATCCTATCCTATCCTGTATCCTATCCTATCCTATCCTATCCGCTATCCTATCCTATCCTCTATCCTATCCTATCCCCTATCCTATCCTATCCTATCCTCTATCCTATCCTATTATCTATCCTATCCTATCCGCTATCCTATACTATCCTCTATCCTATCCCATCCTCTATCCTATCCTATCCTCTATCCTATACTATCCTCTATCCTATCCCATCCTCTATCCTATCCTATCCTCTATCCTATCCTATCCTCTATCCTATCCTATCCTCTATCCTATCCTATCATGTATCCTATCCTATCCTCTATCCTATCCTATGCTCTATCCTATCCTATCCTCTATCCTATCCTATTCTATATTCTATCCTATCCTCTATCCTATCCTATCCTCTATCCTATCCTATCCTCTATCCTATCCTATCCTGTATCCTATCCTATCCTGTATCCTATCCTATCCTCTATCCTATCCTATCCTGTGTCCTATCCAATCCCCTATCCTATCCTCTATGCGATACTATCCTCTATCCTATCCTATCACCTATAATATCGTATCCTGTGTCCTATCCTATCCTCTATCCTATCCTATCACCTATAATATCGTATCCTGTGTCCTATCCTATCCTCTATCCTATCCTATCCTGTATCCTATCCTATCCTCTATCCTATCCCATCCTCTATCCTATCCTATCGTCTATCCTATCCTATCCTATCCTCTATCCTATCCTCTATCCTATCCTATCCTCTATCCTATCCTATCCTCTATCCTATCCTATCCTGTATCCTATCCTATCCTATCCTATCCGCTATCCTATCCTATCCTCTATCCTATCCTATCCCCTATCCTATCCTATCCTATCCTCTATCCTATCCTATTATCTATCCTATCCTATCCGCTATCCTATACTATCCTCTATCCTATCCCATCCTCTATCCTATCCTATCCTCTATCCTATCCTATCCTCTATCCTATCCTATCCTCTATCCTATCCTATCCTGTATCCTATCCTATCCTCTATCCTCTATCCTCTATCCTATCCTATCCTCTATCCTATCCTATCCTCTATCCTATCCTATCCTCTATCCTATCCTATCCTCTATCCTATCCTATCGTCTATCCTATCCTATCCTGTATCCTATCCTATCCTCTATCCTATCCTATGCTCTATCCTATCCTATCCTCTATCCTATAATATTCTATATCCTATCCTATCCTCTATCCTATCCTATCCTCTATCCTATCCCATCCTCTATCCTATCCTATCCTCTATCCTATCCTATCCTGTATCCTATCCTATCCTCTATCCTATCCTATCCTCTATCCTATCCTATCCTCTATCCTATCCTATCCTGTATCCTATCCTATCCTATCCTATCCGCTATCCTATCCTATCCTCTATCCTATCCTATCCCCTATCCTATCCTATCCTATCCTCTATCCTATCCTATTATCTATCCTATCCTATCCGCTATCCTATACTATCCTCTATCCTATCCCATCCTCTATCCTATCCTATCCTCTATCCTATCCTATCCTCTATCCTATCCTATCCTCTATCCTATCCTATCCTGTATCCTATCCTATCCTATCCTATCCGCTATCCTATCCTATCCTCTATCCTATCCTATCCCCTATCCTATCCTATCCTATCCTCTATCCTATCCTATTATCTATCCTATCCTATCCGCTATCCTATACTATCCTCTATCCTATCCCATCCTCTATCCTATCCTATCCTCTCTCCTATCCTATCCTCTATCCTATCCTATCCTCTATCCTATCCTATCCTCTATCCTATCCTATCCTCTATCCTATCCTATCCTCTATCCTATCCTATCCTGTATCCTATCCTATCCTCTATCCTATCCTATGCTCTATCCTATCCTATCCTCTATCCTATAATATTCTATATCCTATCCTATCCTCTATCCTATCCTATCCTCTATCCTATCCTATCCTCTATCCTATCCTATCCTCTATCCTATCCTATCCTGTATCCTATCCTATCCTCTATCCTATCCTATGCTCTATCCTATCCTATCCTCTATCCTATAATATTCTATATCCTATCCTATCCTCTATCCTATCCTATCCTCTATCCTATCCTATCCTCTATCCTATCCTATCCTGTATCCTATCCTATCCTCTATCCTATCCTATCCTCTATCCTATCCTATCCTCTATCCTATCCTATCCTATCCTCTATCCTATCCTATCCTGTATCCTATCCTATCCTCTATCCTATCCTATCCTGTATCCTATCCTATTTTCTATCCTATCCCATCCTCTATCCTATCCTATCCTCTATCCTATCCTATCCTGTATCCTATCCTATCCTCTATCCTATCCTATCCTCTATCCTATCCTATCCTCTATCCTATTATATCCTGTATCGTATCCTATCCTATCCTATCCGCTATCCTATCCTATCCTCTATCGTATCCTATCCCCTATCCTATCCTATCCTATCCTCTATCCTATCCTATTATCTATCCTATCCTATCCGCTATCCTATACTATCCTCTATCCTATCCCATCCTCTATCCTATTCTATCCTGTATCCTATCCTATCCTCTATCCTATCCTATCCTCTATCCTATCCTATCCTCTATCCTATCCTATCCTCTATCCTACCCTATCCTCTATCCTATCCTATCCTGTATCCTATTCTATCCTCTATCCTATCCTATCCTCTATCCTATCATATCCAGTATCCTATCCGATCCTCTATCCTATCCTATCCTCTATCCTATCCTATCCTCTATCCTCTCCTATCCTCTATCCTATCCTATCCTCTATCCTATCCTATCCTGTATCCTATCCGATCCTCTATCCTATCCTATCCTCTATAATATCCTATCCTATCCTCTATCCTATCCTCCCCTCTATCCTATCCTATCCTGTATCCTATCCTATCCTATCCTCTATCCTATCCTATCCTCTATCCTCTCCTATCCTGTATCCTATCCTATCCTCTATCCTATCCTATCCTCTACCCTATCCTATCCTCTATCCTATCCTATCCTCTATCCTATCATATCCTCTATCCTATGCTATCCTCTATCATATCCTATCCTATCCTCTATCCTATCCTATCCTGTATCCTATCCTATCCTCTATCCTATCCTATCCTCTATCCTATCCTATCCTGTATCCTATCCTATCCTATCCTATCCGCTATCCTATCCTATCCTCTATCCTATCCTATCCCCTATCCTATCCTATCCTATCCTCTATCCTATCCTATTATCTATCCTATCCTATCCGCTATCCTATACTATCCTCTATCCTATCCCATCCTCTATCCTATCCTATCCTCTATCCTATACTATCCTCTATCCTATCCCATCCTCTATCCTATCCTATCCTCTATCCTATCCTATCCTGTATCCTATCCTATCCTGTATCCTATCCTATCCTCTATCCTATCCTATCCTGTGTCCTATCCAATCCCCTATCCTATCCTCTATGCGATACTATCCTCTATCCTATCCTATCACCTATAATATCGTATCCTGTGTCCTATCCTATCCTCTATCCTATCCTATCACCTATAATATCGTATCCTGTGTCCTATCCTATCCTCTATCCTATCCTATCCTGTATCCTATCCTATCCTCTATCCTATCCCATCCTCTATCCTATCCTATCCTCTATCCTATCCTATCCTATCCTCTATCCTATCCTCTATCCTATCCTATCCTCTATCCTATCCTATCCTCTATCCTATCCTATCCTGTATCCTATCCTATCCTATCCTATCCGCTATCCTATCCTATCCTCTATCCTATCCTATCCCCTATCCTATCCTATCCTATCCTCTATCCTATCCTATTATCTATCCTATCCTATCCGCTATCCTATACTATCCTCTATCCTATCCCATCCTCTATCCTATCCTATCCTCTATCCTATCCTATCCTCTATCCTATCCTATCCTCTATCCTATCCTATCCTGTATCCTATCCTATCCTCTATCCTCTATCCTCTATCCTCTATCCTATCCTATCCTGTATCCTATCCTATCCTCTATCCTATCCTATCCTCTATCCTATCCTATCCTCTATCCTATCCTATCCTCTATCCTATCCTATCCTGTATCCTATCCTATCCTCTATCCTATCCTATGCTCTATCCTATCCTATCCTCTATCCTATAATATTCTATATCCTATCCTATCCTCTATCCTATTCTATCCTCTATCCTATCCTATCCTCTATCCTATCCTATCCTGTATCCTATCCTATCCTCTATCCTATCCTATCCTGTGTCCTATCCAATCCTCTATCCTATCATATCCTCTATCCTATCCTATCCTCTACCCTATCCTATTATATATCCTATCCTATCCTCTATCCTATCCTCTATCGCCTCGTGTACTCTATCCTATCCAATCCCCTATCCTACCCTCTATCGTCTCCTATCCTCTATCCTATCCAATCCCCTATCCTATCCTCTATGCGATACTATCCTCTATCCTATCCTATCACCTATAATATCGTATTCTGTGTCCTATCCTATCCGCTATCCTATACTATCCTCTATCCTATCCCATCCTCTATCCTATCCTATCCTCTATCCTATCCTATCCTCTATCCTATCCTATCCTCTATCCTATCCTATCCTATCCTGTATCCTATCCTATCCTCTATCCTGTATCCTCTATCCTATCCTATCCTCTATCCTATCCTATCCTCTATCCTATCCTATCCTCTATCCTATCCTATCCTCTATCCTATCCTATCATGTATCCTATCCTATCCTCTATCCTATCCTATGCTCTATCCTATCCTATCTTCTATCCTATCCTATTCTATATCCTATCCTATCCTCTATCCTATCCTATCCTCTATCCTATCCTATCCTCTATCCTATCCTATCCTATCCTGTATCCTATCCTATCCTCTATCCTATCCTATCCTGTGTCCTATCCAATCCTCTATCCCATCATATCCTCTATCGTATCCTATTCTGCATCCTATCCGATCCTCTATCCTATCCTATCCTCTATCATATCCTATCCTATCCTCTATCCTATCCTATCCTCTATCCTATCCTATCCTGTATCCTATCCTATCCTCTATCCTATCCTATCCTCTATACTATCCTATCCTGTATCCTATCCTATCCTCTAACCTATCCTATCCTCTATCCTATCCTATCCTGTATCCTATCCTATCCTCTATCCTATCCTATGCTCTATCCTATCCTATCCTCTACCCTATCCTATTATATATCCTATCCTATCCTCTATCCTATCCTCTATCGCCTCGTGTACTCTATCCTATCCAATCCCCTGTCCTACCCTCAATCGTCTCCTATCCTCTATCCTATCCAATCCCCTATCCTATCCTCTATGCGATACTATCCTCTATCCTATCCTATCACCTATAATATCGTATTCTGTGTCCTATCCTATCCGCTATCCTATACTATCCTCTATCCTATCCCATCCTCTATCCTATCCTATCCTCTATCCTATCCTATCCTCTATCCTATCCTATCCTCTATCCTATCCTATCCTCTATCCTATCCTATCCTCTATCCTATCCTATCCTGTATCCTATCCTATCCTCTATCCTCTATCCTATCCTATCTTCTATCCTATCCTATCCTCTATCCTATCCTATCCTCTATCCTATCCTATCCTGTATCCTATCCTATCCTCTATCCTATCCTATCCTCTATCCTATCCTATCCTGTATCCTATCCTATCCTATCCTATCCTATCCGCTATCCTATCCTATCCTCTATCCTATCCTATCCCCTATTCTATCCTATCCTCTATCCTATCCTATTATCTATCCTATCCTATCCTCTATCCTATCCTATCCTCTATCCTATCCTATCCTCTATCCTATCCTATCCTCTATCCTATCCTATCCTCTATCCTATCCTATCCTCTATCCTATCCTATCCTCTATCCTATCCTATCCTCTATCCTATCCTATCCTCTATCCTATCCTCTATCCTATCCTATCCTCTATCCTATCGAATCCCCTATCTACCCTCTATCGTCTCCTATCCTCTATCCTATCCAATCCCCTATCCTATCCTCTATGCGATACTATCCTCTATCCTATCCTATCACCTATAATATCGTATCCTGTGTCCTATCCTATCCTCTATCCTATCCTATCCTCTATCCTATTCTATCCTGTATCCTATCCTATCCTCCATCCTATCCTATCCTGTATCCTATCCTATTTTCTATCCTATCCCATCCTCTATCCTATCCTATCCTCTATCCTATCCTATCCTGTATCCTATCCTATCCTCTATCCTATCCTATCCTCTATCCTATCCTATCCTCTATCCTATCCTATCCTGTATCCTATCCTATCCTATCCTATCCGCTATCCTATCCTATCCTCTATCCTATCCTATCCCCTATCCTATCCTATCCTATCCTCTATCCTATCCTATTATCTATCCTATCCTATCCGCTATCCTATACTATCCTCTATCCTATCCCATCCTCTATCCTATCCTATCCTCTATCCTATCCTATCCTCTATCCTATCCTATCCTCTATCCTATCCTATCCTGTATCCTATCCTATCCTATCCTATCCGCTATCCTATCCTATCCTCTATCCTATCCTATCCCCTATCCTATCCTATCCTATCCTCTATCCTATCCTATTATCTATCCTATCCTATCCGCTATCCTATACTATCCTCTATCCTATCCCATCCTCTATCCTATCCTATCCTCTATCCTATCCTATCCTCTATCCTATCCTATCCTCTATCCTATCCTATCCTCTATCCTATCCTATCCTCTATCCTATCCTATCCTCTATCCTATCCTATCCTGTATCCTATCCTATCCTCTATCCTATCCTATGCTCTATCCTATCCTATCCTCTATCCTATAATATTCTATATCCTATCCTATCCTCTATCCTATCCTATCCTCTATCCTATCCTATCCTCTATCCTATCCTATCCTGTATCCTATCCTATCCTCTATCCTATCCTATCCTGTGTCCTATCCAATCCTCTATCCTATCATATCCTCTATCCTATCCTATCCTCTACCCTATCCTATTATATATCCTATCCTATCCTCTATCCTTTCCTCTATCGCCTCGTGTACTCTATCCTATCCAATCCCCTATCCTACCCTCTATCGTCTCCTATCCTCTATCCTATCCAATCCCCTATCCTATCCTCTATGCGATACTATCCTCTATCCTATCCTATCATCTATAATATCGTATTCTGTGTCCTATCCTATCCGCTATCCTATACTATCCTCTATCCTATCCCATCCTCTATCCTATCCTATCCTCTATCCTATCCTATCCTCTATCCTATCCTATCCTCTATCCTATCCTATCCTGTATCCTATCCTATCCTCTATCCTCTATCCTCTATCCTATCCTATCCTCTATCCTATCCTATCCTCTATCCTATCCTATCCTCTATCCTATCCTATCATGTATCCTATCCTATCCTCTATCCTATCCTATGCTCTATCCTATCCTATCCTCTATCCTATCCTATTCTATATCCTATCCTATCCTCTATCCTATCCTATCCTCTATCCTATCCTATCCTCTATCCTATCCTATCCTGTATCCTATCCTATCCTGTATCCTATCCTATCCTCTATCCTATCCTATCCTCTATCCTATCCTATCCTGTATCCTATCCTATCCTCTATCCTCTATCCTATCCTATCCTCTATCCTATCCTATCCTCTATCCTATCCTATCCTCTATCCTATCCCATCCTCTATCCTATCCTATCCTCTATCCTATCCTATCCTCTATCCTATCCTATCCTCTATCCTATCCTATCCTCTATCCTATCCTATTATCTATCCTATCCTATCCTCTATCCTATCCTATCCTCTATCCTATCCTATCCTCTATCCTATCCTATCCTCTATCCTATCCTATCCTCTATCCTATCCTATCCTCTATCCTATCCTATCCTCTATCCTATCCTATCCTCTATCCTATCCTATCCTCTATCCTATCCTCTATCCTATCCTCTATCCTATCCTATCCTCTATCCTATCGAATCCCCTATCTACCCTCTATCGTCTCCTATCCTCTATCCTATCCAATCCCCTATCCTATCCTCTATGCGATACTATCCTCTATCCTATCCTATCACCTATAATATCGTATCCTGTGTCCTATCCTATCCTCTATCCTATCCTATCCTGTATCCTATCCTATCCTCTATCCTATCCTATCCTGTATCCTATCCTATCCTCTATCCTATCCTATCCTGTATCCTATCCTATTTTCTATCCTATCCTATCCTCTATCCTATCCTATCCTGTATCCTATCCTATCCTATCCTATCCTCTATCCTATCCTATCCTGTATCCTATCCTATCCTCTATCCTCTATCCTCTATCCTATCCTATCCTCTATCCTATCCTATCCTCTATCCTATCCTATCCTCTATCCTATCCTATCCTCTATCCTATCCTATCATGTATCCTATCCTATCCTCTATCCTATCCTATGCTCTATCCTATCCTATCCTCTATCCTATCCTATTCTATATCCTATCCTATCCTCTATCCTATCCTATCCTCTATCCTATCCTATCCTCTATCCTATCCTATCCTGTATCCTATCCTATCCTGTATCCTATCCTATCCTCTATCCTATCCTATCCTGTACCCTATCCTATCCTCTATCCTCTATCCTATCCTATCCTCTATCCTATCCTATCCTCTATCCTATCCTATCCTCTATCCTATCCCATCCTCTATCCTATCCTATCCTCTATCCTATCCTATCCTCTATCCTATCCTATGCTCTATCCTATCCTATCCTCTATCCTATCCTATTATCTATCCTATCCTATCCTCTATCCTATCCTATCCTCTATCCTATCCTATCCTCTATCCTATCCTATCCTATCCTCTATCCTATCCTATCCTGTATCCTATCCTATCCTCTATCCTATCCTATGCTCTATCCTATCCTATCCTCTATCCTATCCTATTCTATATCCTATCCTATCCTCTATCCTATCCTATCCTCTATCCTATCCTATCCTCTATCCTATCCGATCCTCTATCCTATCCTATCCTCTATCATATCCTATCCTATCCTCTATCCTATCCTATCCTCTATCCTATCCTATCCTGTAT